>NC_091792.1:35435000-35736111 GCF_041296235.1 Equus asinus
ATTTAACCAACAGTAATTTTAGAAAGTAAACCTTTTGGGTTAAAAAAAAATATTCTAGTCATTTCGATCTTCTTCCAGAGGAAAAGGGAAAGGCATTGGAATGAGCTAAAAAGCCTTGGAATATTTAGGGGTTATTTCTACTTCCTTCTGTCAATCCTCTTCTCTAGGTTAGGAGACCATAAGATGTTGCTGTTTCTCTGATTTCTGCCCAGGATAGTCAAGAGAAATCCTTCCAACAATGTGAGCTCCAGGCCCTCATGCCTTTTCTCCACAGCTGCCTCCTGCTATAAGAGTCTGATGCTTTGAGTCTCACATGTCAGACCTATGGATTCCTCTGACCATGTCAAGCTCAGTAGCAGCTGTCCATCTCGCTTTACCATTATGTTTTAGGTACCTATAAAAACAATGCATAGTCTTGGAGAACATTCTATTAAAGGGATACATGAAGCTTCTTTATCTCTCCTACAATAAGAAGAATTAGGTTGAAAAAAAATGAAAGTATCTGCTATGCTCTTCAAAGAAAGATAAGCTTTCAAATCACACAGGTCATTGTGTTTAACAATTCCATCAGTTGCTGTTATACTCAGTTCTAAGGTGTCTCCAGACACAGAGCATTGCATTGAGACGCATCAGAGTCAGCATAAGTGGAAGTAGGCAGTGTGAAGATTGTATCTTGGGGCAAGCTAGACTTGCTGATTAGACTGTAGTAATGTTACAAGAAAAAGGAGAGCGCCTGATAAAGTGTTCTTTCTATTCACATTTTATTCCCTTTCTTTCACTTTGAAAGAGATTGTACTGAGACTGTTTCATATCTCAACGTGATGTAAAACACAACTGAAAAGCAGCGCAGCAAGGACCAGAGAGCTAGGCGGTTTCTAATCTCTCATTATCCTGTGCAGCTAGCGCTAGGCGGCTCTGGATCGTCTGTGGGCATGGAAGAGAGGGTCACTCCACACCTGAATTTCCAAAAGTTTCCTAATTGATCTCCATATCTTCAGGATTTCTTCTGCCAGCCTGTACTGGACTTTGCTTCTACTTACTATCACTTTGCTCAGAAGCACCCAGGAGCTCCCATGTTGAGTAGTCAAAGTCCTCCCCACTCAGCCATACTTTACCTACTTCTTAGCAATTCCCAACATGCATGCACAGCTCTTGTCGGAATGCCATCACTACCCCTAAGTAACATTCTGTGCCCTAAATAACATTCTCAGAGAGGCTAAATATATCACCATATTGCTGCTGCTGAAGCATTTACAGATCCCAAATTGAAAAATGAGTTAGGTCTGGAGTCATAGTCACTGCACAGAGAAGAAATGAACCAAAAAGTGGAGAAGAACTCCTTTGGCCCTTGCTTACACTTATACACACACACACACATACACACACACACACACTCCCTGGTGATAAAATCAGAGAGTCTGAGACAGTCTAAGGCAGAAGGAACCAAAGGAACCAAATGAATGCCAATTACCTTCTTGGTTTTCAAGCCTACAAGGGCCTTGCAAATGGCAGTGTTGAAGAATAGCTGTTACTGAGTTTATCAAAGGATTACTCTATCTAATTTTTAATTGCAAAAAACATAATATCACTCATTGCAAGAGAAGACTGACAAAACGTGAGAGAGGAAGGGAAAGGAGTTAGTAGACTCTTTCAAAAATATACACACTTATAACGTAAACTGATGATGGATTCAGTTTGTCAAGAAATTACATTATCTGATATCCTGAATTTTCAAGAAATGTAAAAACTTAGCCAAGTAAATTAATCTATATATAAAATTTTACATTCATTACAATGGCAAAACAATTAAAACTTGTGTCTGTGTTTAGGGACCAAAAATAACCCCCAATTACTAAATGCCAATATTGATTAGAAGTATAGTTTTTAGTAATTATATTCTTTAGTGATTTGTGAGATTATGTTTATCCCATGAAGTGTTGTCTATGGGGAGATGGGTTATAAGTGGAGTAGAGTGGACACCCTAAAAGTGATGTGTGTGCGTGGGTAGGCCAGAGCTTTGCACCAGGTGCTTTCAGGATAACAGCCAGACCATCTGTGCACACAGATATGCCCATCAACCACTGTTCCTCAGCCTCTTAAGTAGAAACAGGAATGTGGGGAAATGTACGTATGAGAGAAGTAGAGTAGAGAGGATTAAAATGGTGGCCATGGGAAGAGGGATGAAGTTGATTCCAATGACTTGGCATAGAAATCTCTGACATGCATAAGCGGGGAGCTGAAACCAGTGATGTCATAGATAATACTGCAGGTGAATAATGTTTTCATTTAGCGTGTGGTGTAAATTGGATCTTTGAGAACAAGCAAAACAGCCGGTGACAGAATCCAGTAACTGATTGTTGTACTGAGTTGGTCCACTGTAAGCAACCACCTCTTTTTGAGAACAACAATGAAAAATAAACAAATACAATTTCTGTATGAAATTATCAGGAATATTTTGCAATGGAAAGTCAAGACTCCCATATGTTGCTCTGGCAGAGGATCTGAGCAATGTGGAAACCAGAGAGTCACACAGAGCCAGTTATCTCCATATTCACGCGGCCGTTGACATCTCATGCAACTGGGCTCCATCCTGTTGGGGTAGCCATACAAAAGCTGTTTGCCAACACGTCAAATCACCGAGGCAAATTCTGTCTCAAAAATAAATTGCCACAGCTTATAGATTGTATGCCTCAAAAGTAGTAGTTGTTCAATAAATGCTTATTGATATGATTCGATTTGACTAGGGTCTTTACTGTAAAATTAACTTCTAATCAGATTTCTCTGAGACCTTCAAATTAAAATATTGATGATGGTGATGATGATGATTTATCAGAGAGAGTCTTCATTTATGGACAAGGCACAGGATATTATCTATGGTCTGCGCATACTATTTCCCCAAATTGATCAAATTCTCACCAAACTGCATACATGATAATGGTGTTGTTTTCCTTTTACTCATCATCAAGCAAATAAAAACAGACCTTTCTCCTTTTCTCCAATAAGAGTGCTGTAATCATAAAATTAGGCAGAGAAACCATATTCCCTGAATTTTAAAAGAGAAAATGTGTCCCTTGACCAAGATCTCCCCCCTTGTTGGTGATTGCCTCCCAGCTACAGGCCCCCTGACCCTCCCTGCTCTCCAGGCTCCTCTCTCTGCAAGCTTTCCCTCTCCTGTTGACTCTAGCTAAGCTGGCCCCTCTGAGAATACCAAGGTGATCTTTCTACCTGGAATATTTCCCCTCACGTCTCCGCTGGCTTATTCCACTTCAGTCTTCAGATCTCAGCTTAAACATCTCTCTGTTTGGCAAGTGTCTGTGACCCGGACTGGGTTAGTGCCTTTCTCCGGTGCTCCCACGACACCCTCTATTAACTCTGTAATAGTAGTTAACACGCTCTGGGTTGTATTTGCCCATTCACTTGCCTGTCTGCCCCACTAGACTGCAAGTTCCTTGAGGCAAGCTGCCATCATTCTCATTCTTCATTGGCACTCCGGCATCCGGCACTGTGCCCAGCTTAAAAAATACTTGATGAATGAATAAAATAAGAAAATGTACTGTATTTGCCTCTATAACAATGTTTTTCTCCCATGCAATTCCAGATCTAAAGGCAGACTTGCTTTCTGAATTAGCTGATTTTCTACTTTTTCTCTGCAAACCAGGAGTGTCTCACAGTCCTGAGAGAAATGTATGCAAAGCAGAGCAACACACAACAATATGATGATTTTCCCCCTTTCTCTGTCTTTAGTGGTCAAGAGTTCTTTTCCTATGATTTAGGCATTATGTTAATTTCCCCTTCCTCTAGTGTATATAACCAATTGAAGAGTCTCTTTTGAAGATTTCTATGCAATATGCATTCTTTGAGCATGGTTGTAATTGTGGTTTCAATTGAAATGTTAAACCTACGAGTGATTTGGGATATCAAAATGAATTTTCATATCCCAAAAGGTTTTATTTGCTCTTTAGAGAACAGGAAATAGGTTGATTTTCTGGTATTGCTAAGACACACGCATATTGCAAAGGTTCATTATGCTAACTAGCTGACTTAAGAATATATGTCCATATAGAATGACAGAGTGATAAATTTATTACCCAATTTGCTGTTTGTTATGAGGAAGTTGCTGTCTGGAAAGGCTTCAGAACCCTCTCCAACTCTACCTCCCCTTCTGACTTTTCGTTTCCTGTGTCTGGGAACCTCATTGCTTTCTCTCATGGTCATGTTAAGTAATTATTCTCATGTGAGGTTACTCTGCTAACCCTCAGCATTTGGCTCACAGCACAGTAATTCCCATTTCAGTGATGGGGGATGGAAACCGTCCATAACTGCGAGCTTGTTCCCATGGCTGAGGAGGGAGAGATGGTTTCAGTCTTGTTCTCATTAGGAAGGTGCTGAGATGTAAAAAGCATCATGGCTGATGACATTCCTCCATCAAACAGTTCAGCTCACGGCAGAGATTGCTGTAGTCTAAATTTAACATAAAATAGCGAGGCATAAAAGTTTTACTTTTGAGAAGAACATTTTCACAGGACACAGTGTGTGTGTGTGTATGTGTGTGTGTGTATGTCAACGTTGCACTGATTCCAACATTCTGATCAATAAAGGCAGATGTTCTGGCTATTTTATTCTGAAATATCTCTCAAATACCTTTCTCTTATAAGTTGCTAGGATGTGAGTGTTATTTCTTTATCACACAACGTTTATACAGTTAGTATAAAGAGTGTGCGAACTAAAATGAAAGAGGATGAGAATCAAGTTCACTGTCTCTGAAGTTGATTGTAAGACGAGAGTGGTTAAATAAGGAATGTTCTAAGAAATTCTGTCAAAATAAATTTGATACACTGCCAGAAATTCTACAACTGCTTTCTGGATCCACCATCTTCTCTTGGGAGTTAGAATAATTGCTTTCTATAGCTACGGTTTTATTTTTAACTAGATCTGGTTTTCCTTGGAAAAACTTTCTTACATTATAAAGTGAATAGTTAAATTCAATAGTAGAACTGAATATCTCTCGGTGTTAATTTTTGGTAGTCTTATTTTTAAATTCGAACATCAAAAATTTTACAAAACCACATACTCCAAAATATTTATTTAAATTGGAAAGGTTTGAAGTCCCCTATGTTTCTGGACTCAGGAAGCGAAAATCAAATGTGTCCTCAGAAAGATTTAATATTATGTTTGGATGGCAAATTTAGAGGTTACTTTTTAGAATTTAAACATCTCTAAGAGTTTCATTGACATTGTTTGCCATCACAATTTTACAACAACTTATTTGGAGCCTAGTATCGATAATGGGAATTAGTCAAATCATGCTTCTCATAACACTTACCTCAAAGATGGGAGTCCTGTGATTTTAGATGAAATTTTATGCCAGAAGGTAATGGGGATGGCAGTTGATTGGCCATTTGGCTACTCAGTTACATCAGGTCTGTCTTCTCTAAGTGTTCTTTATTTATTCATTCAGTAAATATTTATAGAGCTCCTACTATATATCAGTCATTGGGGAAATAGCATTGAAGAAAAACAATCAGCCTTGCCCTCGTGGAGCTTACATTCTAATAGAAGAATAGGACAGTAAGCAAGTTAAGTAGGTAAACAGATAGTATGTGAGAGAAGTGCTAAAAAAAACGTAAAATGGAGAAAAGAAATAGAAGGGGGAGAAGATATTAATTTGAGAGTGGATGACTGAAGAAGGCCTCCATACAAGGTGACAATTGAATAAAAACCTAAAACTTAAAAGGAGCAAAGCATACCGCTATTGAAGGTAAAAGCATTCCAGCTAGAGGAAATGGCAAGTGCAAAGGCCCTGCAGCAGGAATGTGCCTGGAAGGTTAAAGGAACGGCAGGAGGCCATGGTGGTTGTGTGGAAGGAAGAAGATAGTAATAGATGAGGTCACAGGGATATGGGGGTGAGGAAGGTACAGGGGGAAGCAGATAACATAGGGCCTAGTAGTAGGGAGACCATCCACTTTATTGTCCAAACTAGAATACTTTGAAAGTGAAAGGAGACACTGTCAATAATTGCATCTGGACAATAGGCATAAACCAACACTGTCATAGAAAACCCAGGAAATGTGTACACCTTTATTAAGTCTTTAGCTTGTTTCTTTGAGTGAGATAGAAAGATTTTAGAAGGTTATTAGCAGATGAATGACATGATCTGGTTTACGTTTTAACAAGAACATTCTGGCTACCGTATTGAGGAGCATTTCCTGAATCAATGAAGGAAAACTATGCAATCTTAAAATGTTATGTATACCAATATGTAACTGAGAATAATACTATCTAAAGCTTCAGTAGTGTTTACTCTGTGCCAAGCTAACTCATTTGATCCTCACAACAAATTTCTGATGACCTACTGTTACCTGAAAATGAGGAAACTGAGGCACAGTGTTTAAGGATTTCCTCAAGGCAACACAGCAAGCAAGTGGCACAGCCAGGATTTGGATCCCGTCTGATCCCAGAGGCCATGCTGTTAGCTAAGCTGCCACACTCTTCTCTTCTATATACCTCATAAGGCAAACTCTGTAGTCATCAAAATGTCATCCCTAGTACAGAAATATATTTTCAAAGACAAAGTGATCCCCTTTTCTTTCTTCCGGTAAACCCAACAGCTTCTTTAGTTGCTTATTTAAGGCAGAAGTAACACGTTATAAAGGAAGATGTGTTCAATACAGAGATTGCTCTCCAGCACGGCATTTATGCTGTAAGCCCTGCAGATTGCATTGGAACAGCTGGGAAACAGATTTTTGTATTCTATACCCATTGTTATGTTGGTGAGGTCAATTGACAGGAAGGAGCTGGAAGATGAGAAAATATCCTGAAAAGAAAGGTTGAGTTCATTGATGGAACAATTCCCTGGACAGATAGATCTGCTCATCTGCTCATAGGAACACTTTTTGCCAAACTAGTGTCTCATCCAGTTATCTCTGGAAAGGCTAGGCAATTTGTCTGTGGACATCAGACAGAAAAATGAGCGTCTATGGCTAGCTCATAGTTACAGTTGGAGTGGAAGTTTACTGATCAGTTTACTGATCAGATAAAGAAATTCTGCAGAATGTCTGCACACAAAAAAAACACTCTGACCGCTGTGAACTTTTAGCTTAGTTTCACAAAATAAAAATGTTTAGAACACTTCAAAGTTTCTCTTTTAAAATGCTGTCGCTTATATCATAAATGCTGTGTTTCTCTGCATATTTCCATTGTTACCACACATTTAATTTTCTTATAGAAGCTAAATCTATGAAAATTAGGGTGATATTACATTATTTAAGAGCCTAATACTTAATAAGCTTTTAAACATTTTATTCAAATATCATATACACAGAGAGAAATGTACATAAATGTCAGCTCTGAATTTTCACCAAATGAATGCTTCTGTGTCACCAGGATCAAGAAACAACATTACCTGCACCCAGAAGTCCCTCAGTCACCAACTACCCTAACTCCCAAGGCACCCACTTTCCTGACTTCTAAAGGCATGCATTGGTCCACCTAATTTTGTGTTACGTATAAATGGAATCATATGATCTATATTCTTTCTGTCTGGCTTCTTTTGCTCAACATTACGTTTGTAAGAGAAATCCATGTTGCTATGTTTAGTTGTAGCTCATTCATTCTCATTATTGTATAGCACTTCACTGTCTAAATATGCCACTATTTATCCATTCTACTGTAGGTAGGCTTTTAAATAGTTTCTAGTTTTGAGCTAATGTGAATAGTGCATCTGTGGACATTCTCATATGCATCTTTGTGCATATATGTGCTGAAAATGTATATATACACATATATATAAAACCTACATTAGTATACATAAAAATGTATATGTAGTATTTATATATCAACATATATACCTATATACTAAATATATACTTTTAATATAAATATTGATCATAATCATTTTATATTTTAATCAGTAATTATGGAGAACTATACCAGGGCATGGTACAATATTAGGAACTAGGCAGAGTTGCCTCGACAGAATTCCTTTCTACTTCTAAAAGCTCTAAAGACCTGTGTGGCCTATGTATAAACTTTGTTCATTATAATTCTTCCTTGCCTTTCAAGAAGATCTATTATCTGCCTCCATAAGGGATAATCCCCAAATCAACTCACACATTTACTAAGTACCTATAAAAAATAACAAATCCAGGAGCTGTGCCTTCAAGTGGCTTACATTCTATTTGAGGATACAAGCATATATTCAGTCAAGTTAACCTGAATGCCAGGGGAATTTTATACTCCAGTGTTTTGTTGAAATTTTTGAGGCCACTGAACACACACACAAAAATAACATTTTGAATGTGAAACACCTATTAACCTTTTCTTTAAAAACAGAAAAACTGTCATCTCTCCTTCTCCCAAAATAATATATACAGCTAAAAGAAATCTCAAGAGATACAGAAATAAAATTAGATTTTCGCATTTTCCATTGCTGCTATAGTAAATGGTTATTTATTTTAAAACACAGCATGAAACACATTGGGAAGCACTGATCACAGACAGCAAATGTTATGAGAGTTAAAGTTGGATTGGTGAAATTTTCCAGGCAATCTCTGAGCTTATTTTTGTTAAGCGAGATATCTTGGGTGTACCAGGTCCTAGGTAAAATTTGGAGGTTTAGTTTAATCTGGTTACTACATTATACTAAGACAAGATTGGTAAGGGAGGGTTGTCATAGAAATTTACCAGATTGTAGTACTTGAAGACAGATCTAAAAGAAAATCTCTCAATATCAATAACAAAATTTGCATTGCAGCATCTCTAAAACATTTTATTTATCAAAACCGCTAACTACGTTTTAAGTGGAACTAACAATGCAAATAATACATACTCCCAAGAAGGTATTCAGAACTGGGTGAAATGTGTGAGCACTGGGTTTTGCAATCTTCAGAAGATGCGTTTAAACTTAGATGATTTATTGAACCTTCTCCTGCTTTTCATTCTAAGGAAATAGTTAGCTTCACCATAATATTTTCATTGGTTTTATGGAATGACTTCAAAATGGCCTCGAGCTCTTGGGTCACCATAAAGGAGGAGAAGTAAATCTGGAAATAGTAAGCACTAAGATGATATTCTGGGGCCTAATTTGCAAGCACTGAGTGCTCATCTCTTCTGCTCTCTTCTGTCTGATTCTTTGACCCAGGGGTGGGCAAACTACAGCCTGCAAGCTAAATCTAGTACTGAAGGCTGTTTTTATAAATAAAGTTTTATTGGAACATGGCCATACCCATTGCGTACGTGAGTAGTTTCAACAGACACCATATGGTCCTCAAAGCCTAAAATATTTAGTATGTAGCCATTTACTGAAAAAGTTTGTCAACCCCAGTGACATCTCAGCAACTGCTCTGCCCCACCTTTCATCCTTGCCTCTCATTATCCTCCATTTTGCCCCATAGGAGACCAAAGCTCAAGATCTGAACTTCAAAAATATGACTAAGGCTTCATAACCTTAGATATTTTAAGTGGCTTATGCCCCAACCTCAAAAAAGTAAATGAGCATAATCCCAAGAAATCAAAATATGTTTCCTTTTTCTCTCTCTTTTTTTTAGTGAGGAAGATTGGCCCTAAGCTAACATCTGTAGCAATCTTCCTCTATTTTGTATGTGGGACACCACCACAGCATGGCTTGATGAGCAGTGCATAGGTCCATGCCTGGTATCTGAACCTATGAACCCCAGGCTATGAGGCAGCATGCTCAAATTTAACCACTATGCCACCAGGCCAGCACCAAAATATGTTTCTTTTTAAAAAGGGCTTGCCAGTGACCTTGACTAAATCACTTGATCTCTCAAGTCATTATCTTTATATGATAAAATAAATAATGAAGAGCCCATCTCATGGAGCCCCATTAGGCATAATCACAGAATAGACCTGTTTCTGAGGTGACTGCTGACATCAACTAGAAGAACAACCAAGGCCTATTTTTCCCCCATTTATGTTAGTGAACATCAGAACTTTGGTCTCAGTAAGAATCTTAGCCACCAGGGATCCTTGAAACCTGTTGAACAAATCATGCATTTTCTGATCAGAACTGAACAACTTTTAAACTCTTTGCCGTGCACTCAGAGATGTTCATTACATTGTCTTTCAAGTAGCGTAGCATGAAACCAGGTAGCCAGATCTTTGGGCAACCATTCATGTTTCAGTGAAGAAAAAGAAGAAAGTAAAGAAGACTTTTCCATTTATTTTATGGAAGTTCCATACTAAAAGATACTCTAAAGATCTTAAAGATAAAAACTTTACATACTTGAAATTATTTGACCAGTAAATCACCACACTTGCTATTTCTTTGGATAGACTAATTAAATTATATGGTTGTAACTAAAAATAGATGAATTTTCTCACCTCTATGCTCTAAAATTCAAGGAATATTTCTTTGATAATAGACAGAAAAGCCATGTCACAGACAAGGGGGAAAGGTAGGGGAAGGGATAAGAAACACCCCATATTCCTTTTTTTAACACTGTGTGTATGTGTGGATGTATACATGTAATTTCGTGGCACAGATATTCTCTAAATACATCAGACCTTTCTAAAATGTTGGGGGAAAGAGAAGGAACTACAGGGGATGAAGGAAAGAAGATAGAGTTGGGTGATGGAGCTCAGTCCTTGGGACTCAACTCTTAGACGCTGTGTAATTCAGCAGGCACACAGAGGACAGTTCATATATATTTGAGGAAGGGAAGAAGGAGAGAGGGAGGGAGCATAGACTCTCAGAATGTGAGGAGTCAAGAACCAGAACATTGAGCTATTGACAGTTTTACAGAGGCATTAATTCAAATTGATCCTGCTTGTAGGACAATATGATAAAGACAAACTCAGCTGATGGACCAGAGTCCCCCTCTACTGTGGTCTTGAAATTCTTTACTCGTTTGCAGTAACTAATGAACTAAGTGGTAAACATTTAGTTTGTGGAAATGGCCCAGAAGAGAAAGCTGGTACTAGAATTGAAGATGTCTAATAAAGTGTTATTTCTTAGCCAGAAATTTGGGATAAATGAATGAATGGAGAAAAGTGCCTTAGGACTCAGTATTTGTCATTCAGTCACTTTTAGGTTCTGTGATCCTCAGTGCCTCCACACATTCTGTTCAGACTACCTCTTCTCTGCTAAAGGCATCCATGACCCATGACTAATGGTTAAGATGGCAAATTTTATGTTATGTATGTTTTACCACAATTAAAAATTCCAAAAAAGTTTCATAAGAACTATGGACTTACATAAAAATGTAAAAGTAAAAAACTTTAGGGACAAAAAGAAATCTTTGCCATATAGGACTAAGTAAAAAGTTCTTAGACTCAACACCAAAAGCACAAGCCATAAAAGAAAGAATTGATAAATTGTACCTTATCAATTCATAAACTGATAAATCAAAATTTAAAACTTTTACCCTGCAAAGGACCCTCTTAAGAGGATGAAAAGACAGGCTACAGACTAGGAGAAAATATTTGTAATCAACAGGTCTAACAAAGGACTAGTATCTAGAATATAGAAAACCTCAAAACTCAACAGCATAAAAATAAACAATCCAAATAGAAACTAAGTAGAAGATATGAACAGAAATTTTACTGAAAACGATATATGGTTGACCATAAGCACATGAAAAGACATTCAACATCATTAGCCATTTGGGAAATGCAGATTGAAACCACAGTGAGATATCACTACACACTGAAATAAAAAAAAGAGTGACAGCATCTAATGCTGGCAAGGATGAGGAAAAACTGAATCATTCATACATTGCTGGTGAGAATGGGAAATTGTAGAGCCACTCCAGAAGAGTGGAAGTTTATTATAAAACCAAACATGCACTTACCATAAGGCCCAGCAGTTGCACACTTGGTCATCTATTCCAAAGACATAAAAATGGTTCATGCAAAAAGCTGTCCATGCATGTTCATAGTAGCTGTATTTGTGATAGCCAAAACTTGGAAACAACCTGGATGTACTTCAATGGGTAAGTGGTTAAACAAACCATGGTACATCCATTCTGTAGAATACTACTCAGCAATAAAAAGGAGCAAGCTATTGACATACTCAACAGCTTGGATGAATTGGAAAGGAATCATGCTGAGTGAAAAAAGCCAATCTCAAAAGATTACATACTATATGATTCCACTTCTATAACATTCTTGAAATGACAGAATTATAGAGATGGAGAACAGATTCATGGTTGCCTGGGGTTAGGGAAGGCAAGGAAGCGGGGAGGGGAATGTGATTATAAAAGGATATCATAAGGGATCCTGGTGGTATTAGACCTGTTCCATATCTTGACTGGTGGTGGATGTACAAATCTACACATGTGGTAAAATTGCGTGGAACTATACAATATACACAAATGAGTATATGGAGCACTGAAGAAACATCAATAATATCGGTGGATAGTATCACCGTCAAAAAAAGGGATTGTACCATTTTGTACCATTTTACATTGCCACCAGTGTTATATGAGGGTTCCAATTTCTCCACATCCTCACCAGCACTTACTATTTTCAGTCTTTTTCATTACAGACATTCTAATGATGCTTAATGGTATCTCATTGTGGTTTTAATTTGAATTTCTCTAATGACTACTTATGTTGAACATTTTTCATGTTCTTAGCTATTTGTGTATCTACTTTGGTGAAATGTTTATTTAAATCTTTTATACCTATTAATTAGGTTATTTGTCTTTATATTCTTTAATTGTAGGAGTGCTTTATATATTCTGGACAGAAGTCCTTCATTAGATATATGATTTGCAAATATTTTTTTCCACTCTATGGATTTCTTTTCATTTTCTTAATGGTGTCTTTTGAAGAGCAAAATTTTTAAATTTTTATTAAATCCAAATTATCAAATTTTTCTTTTATGGATCATTTTTCTGTTGTCATATCTATGAAATCTTTGTCTAAGCCAAGATCACAAAAAAAAAATATCCTATGTTTTCTTCTAACGGTTTTATAGTTTTAGCGCTTACATTAGATCTATAATCATTTATTAACTAATTGTTGGGTAGAATGTGAGGCAAGCACCTGAGTTCATTTTTTTCCTGGGAATATCCAATTGTTCCAACACCATTTGTTGAAAAGACTATCCTTTCCTCATTGAATTGCCTTGGCACCTTTGTCAAAACTCAATTGACAATAAATGTAAGGGTTTATTTCTGGACTTTCTTTTCTGTTCCAATGACCTGTGTGTCTATTGTTATGCCAGTACCATGCTGTCTTGGTTACCATAGTTTATAGTAAGTTTTTAAACAGGTACTGAAAATCGTACTTTGTTGTTTTGGGTTTTTTTTCAAAATTGGTCCTTTACATATCTATATAGATTTTAAGATCAACTTGTTAATTTCTTTGAATTTAGATAGGGATTGTATTGACTCTTTAGAGGAATTTGGAGAAAATTGTCATCTTAACAATATTCATTCTTCCAGTCCATGAACATTTATTTAGATCTTCTTTGATTTCTCTAGTACATTGTAGCTTTCAGTGTACATGTCTTGCACTTCTTTTGTTAAATTTTTCTCTAAGTATTTCATTGTTTTTGGATGCTATTTTGAATGGAATTGTCTCAGATTCATTTTTGGATTTTTCATTGCTGGTATGGAGATGAAATTGATGTTTGTATATTGCTCTTATATCTTGTGACCTTGCTGAACTCCTCACTATTACTCTTGGACCATCAATTTTTGATGGTGAAGAACACAATGACTGTTAGAACAGTTTAGTGCCACTGTCTTGATTCATGTTAAGGCACCAGCAGTTTTACCCATTGTAGCTTTTGCACCAGCAGTGCAAATGTCAACTGATGAAAAAGGCAGTCATCTCTTAGTGTCGTCTTGATCTTGCAGAGCCCATGAAAGATTCTCAGGGATCCTGAGGGGTCCACAGACAATACGTAGAGAACCACTGATCTAGATGATTTCTAAGCACCTGTCCAAGTCTGAAATGCTATGATTCTTTAAGATAAATGTTGTTTACCAGATATGTCCCAATAACATTTGCTTAAATGGCTGATTTTCGTGGCGGTCAATATTTCTTGGATAATTGCTACATTTGGAACAATGTACCAGGTGCTTTGAGAGAGATGAAAAGGAAATAAAACCTTGACCCTAATCTCAAGGAAATGGTACAAGTCTCTCTGAGTATTCAAGTGTCATTGTAGGCTAATTACATTAGACGCCAAATTTGTATGTTTTTTTGTTCAAGGTAGCGCTAAAAATAAACAAAATGCTTACAATGGAGATGCAACAAATATCAAATATCAAGACTAGAAGTAAAACTATGTTAAAATCTATCATTCTTGACTAGGACAAGTTAATAGTATCTCATTTCCAAATGACTATAAGACATAAAATAATATCAACTTATTTTCAAAACCTTTAAAAGGTTTATTTTACATCGTTATTTATAACAGACTCGACTAGATGCTTAAAATAGCCACTTACCTACTAATTTTCCTTGCAATTTACATACAGTCAGAATTATATTTACAATATGATACTTATAGTTCACTGGACAAATTTACTATATATTTTAGCTTTTCCCTGGAGAGTAATAAAATACTGTTCATACATTTGAGGTAAATAAATAGTCTCAAAGCTTCAAACTATGGGATTTCACAGGTTCTGACATCCTTAATCTTTTTGTGTGGGAACAAAAAGAAAAAAGGACCAAAACGCTCAGTGATGGGAAAAATAAAAGAGAAATTGGGAAAACAAAATTAATCATGTAAAATGAAGAGAAGGATAGAGGTTAGGTTATGTTAGGGATAACTAGAGTTAATAATAGTTTCAAATAAACCAGTTACAGACTAGAGTTCTGATATGAAAAAAAAAAAATCATACAATTTAAGAGCTGGCAGGGAATTTAGAGATAATCTAGCTTTAGCCCAACATTTTTTATTTGGCAGAGAAGGGAACCAAGGCCCAGAGGTTTTCGACAGGGCTTGAGCTGGAAGCCAGGATTTCTAACTTCCCCTTCACTATGTTCCATCCTTTCCTCTTCACATTAAACATAACTTTTGTGGCTTTAATACTCTCTATGGCACCCATAGCATTTCCCTAGAAGACAGCCAGGCTTCGAAAACTTTACTGGGTGAATTGTTGAAATGCACGTCACTCTTACGTGACGTGTCCTAACATGACTGGTAACTCAGACATCTTGAGTATGTCTTCCTATTTCACGTTATGCCTCAGCTATTAGAAGTTGTGAAGTTTTATTTTCTAATGAACTTCTGTTATTAAATATTCAAAATTACCTCAACCTTATTGACTGTAACAGATCAGCATCAATTGTATTCTTTCTCCCCCTTCCCCCAGCCCCAAAAGACACATATGGCATCATTTTCTTCATGCTGTGTACCATATCTTGGTTAGGTCATTGTTTCCATCTACACACAGGATAATTGTGACCACATGACTTATGTTACAATGAAGAACTAACTCCAGTTCTTAAGATTTTGTACATTAAATCATGAAATACACTGCATGCTTTCAAATATCTGGTTTTCCCTTTTTCTTACTTATTACCACCTTCTTGGAAAGTTTTTCGGGGCCACTACCTAAATCTGTATGTGGAGATCTCTGCCAATTTGTTGTATTCTGCTTTGTTTTTGCCTGCTTCTTGCTTTTAAATAAGTACTAGCATGTACTACCACAGAGACTGCTGATTAAAATAAGCCATAAAACTTTTTCATTAGGCTTTGGGCCTGTGTGTCCAGATCAGAGCACTTATTTTCTGTAATTAACTGTTCTTGCACTTTGTTACAACGAAACATAAGGCTCCACTCATGACATGTGTGAAATCTTTTTTCCATTCAGGAAAAGCCAGGGTTCTGTCTTTCCAACACAAATCCTCTCTCCATTATGAATTAAATCTTAAAGTATTGGCACATACCTTTGGCACTAATCTGTGAAATGTTGATATTGAGTATTTCTAATTTTTCTGCTTTAAAGAAGTTTTATTCTTCTCCAGCCAATGATCTTTTGGTTTTATGCATGCAAAATAAGTAGAAGTCTCAAATCCCTTGCTTCTAAATTGGCATCTTTACAGCAAACAGAGTTATTGAAAAGAGACATTTCTTTTCATCCCTGGCCTTCAGGTGACTAAGATTTTGGGGATAATAAGCCCATATCTTGGGTGAACTATCTTTCCTCTAAGGAAAAAACCTTCATGTCTTGGGGACTCTGGTTTTAAAAAGTACTTTCCCCTCTTTTTTTCTCTCCTCCACCTGGTTGTTATTAACATCTGCATATTTCAGATTCTAAAAAGTTAAGACCTCAGCAAAAACCGAAACACTGAATATTCCATAGTGAAAGATGTAGGCAGCAAGTAGTAGTAACAATCCCATGTTTTCCAGTCTAAAGTGCAGAGGAGCAGGAGTAGTTGCTCAGAATCCATCTCTTACAGGAACTAACGTTTATGATGTACCATGCGCCAGGCCCTGTTCTAAGTGTTTTGCGTGGATGATTCATTTCATGCTCACATCAAACATATGGCATAGCTTCTCTTTTTATCTCCAGTTTTCCTTGAAGCACAGTTAACTGGTCTGAGTCATGCCAGGGCACAAAGCGCAGGGTCCAGGGCCTGTTCTCTTTGCCATGGTGCCACATGGCCTTCTCCTTCTGTTGAGCTCCCTCAGAGAGTTGCTTACAGCTTCTTTAGGAACTGTTATTGATGTTCATCTTCTAGGCAGTAATTTCCTTGAGAGTGGGGACTTTTGTGCTTGTGTGGTCTGCCAGCGCCCTGCACCTGGTGACCTGGATGATCCTCCTTTACAATCTCATTGGAAAAACAGGACCAAAAGTAGAAACTGATAACCATAGGCCATGCAAGTAGTTCATATTTCTGGATACTTAGTTCTGCTAAGCCTTTTCTTCTGTTTCCCACAATTATCATCCAAAGTATCTACCATCACTATCTTCATTTTCTAGAGGAGGAAACTCAGAAGCAGTGAGGCTAACCAACATGCCAGGATCACACGGTCAGGAACATAGCTGAGCCCGGATTCAATCCAACCCAGGGAGTCCAGCTTCTGGGCCCACGCTCTGAACTACCATGGCAAGCCACTTGCTTTAACTAAAAAGGAGTGTTCCTCCATCCCCCCAGGTCACTGAAGGCACCCAGTGCCAGAGTCTAGAACATTTATGGAGTTCCTGCTCTGCTCTGCATTTGTAATACACTCCAGATTCTTGGGCAGGACAGGAGGCAAGAGGAGCCTCTGGAAGGGAAAAGTGTATGAATAGGGTAAAAGCCACGGGTTTTCTTTTATTTACTTCTATGAAAGCTCTGCCTCAATCCTGCAGCAATTAAAGCATAGTGGAAGAGCAAAATTCATTCTCAGTCACGCAAAGTGATTTATTTATTTTATCATATCCGATTTGAGATTTGCCCCAGCCAGAGAGAATGCTCTCATTAAAGGCCTGTCGTGGGCATCACAGGCTTTATAGTCATCTCAGTCTGTGCTGTCAGAAGACGTTTTTGTTTACAGCTGATTCAACTGTGTGCTGATTTCTATATCCCAGCCTTTCTTCCAGCAAGAAAGAAAACCTCAGAACCCCACTTTTTGAAGATTGGCACCTGGTCCTTCATGTCCAATTACAAGAGACCTTACAATCATTCATGATGACAGGAAAAGAACATTTTATTTACTTTGAGGTTTTCAGCCATTACAGACTGTACTCTGTCCTTGTTTCTGTCTAGGATGGGTAGAGCGAGATGAAGGGGTGGAAGAGAATCCCTCAGCCTTACCCGAAGGGCTGGAAGAAAAGTTAGTTCAAAGAAAAATGTGCCACTGGTTTTATTCATTTCTCCAATTATTAAGATGCCATTATAATAAAAATAATGTCCAAGTAATGGCATTAAATGGCAGGGGATATTAACATCTGGAATGGATAAAGAGGGGTAAATTCATTTATATTATCCTTTTTTTCATTGTCGTGCATAAAGAGTACATCTCCATTTATGATTACAAATTATAGCAGTTAAAAATCACTAACATTTATGTAGTATACATTCAGTTTTCAGAATTCTTTCATATGCATTGTTCCATTGAGCCTCTCAGATGGTCGTTGTACCATTGTAGCAGGTATGAGAACCACCCCCATTTAACACATACAGGAATGAGACCTACAGTGGGTAAGTGGCACATGGTTGCTAACAGGTAAATCTTGGACTTGAACCTAAGTCTTATGAGTTCACAACCTAAGTTGAATTTAGGGAAAGAACAGCCATATTTTGTAGTGCCAAGCTGGTGAGGCCTGGGACGTTAGGCTACAAGTTTAGGGTCATGAATAACAATGAGGTCACCCGTATTGAATTATACTGTTATATACTGATGCCTTTAGGGACTACTAGGGTGAGAGGGTAATGGGCTACAGACTACATGACCCCAAACCATTATGACTTTTGATCTCTTATGTCTATATTATATACTATTTTCTGTTCCTCCTGAATTATCTGGCTGTCAGCTATCATTTTTTGTTGATCATGGTGCTTCTAGAGCAGTGATTCTCAAAGTGTGGTGGGTGGACCAGCAGCATCATGGTCACCTGGAAATTTGTTAGAAATGCAAATTCTCAGGCTCCACCTCAAACCTACTAAATCAGAAACTCTGGGAACAGGGCCCAGCTGTCTGGTCTAATGAGCCTTCCAGATGATTCTGATGCTACTAAAGCTTGAGAACCACTGCACTGGAGCAATGATTCTCAACCTCAGCTGCACACTGAAATCACCTGGAAGCTTTAAAAACTACTGAGGCTTGCGTCCCAATCCCAAAGAACCTGGTTTTTGGTCTATGATAGGGCTTTCAACCTCAGCACTATTGGCATTTTGGGCTGGATAATTATTCATTGGGGGGCCTGTCCTGTGTATTGCAAGATGTTGAGCAGCATCCCTGGCCTCTACCAACAAGATGTTAGTAGCCTCCCTCCCTGCCCCCTGCCCCCCCAGTGGTAATAACCAAAAATGTCTCCAGACATTGCCAAATGTCACCTGGGGTGCAAAACCACTCCAAAATGAGAAGGCATGGCCTGGGCACTGGGATTTTTAAAAGTTCCCTAAATCATTCTAATGTACAGCCAAGGGTGAGAATTAGTCCTCTGGAGGATTCCTTTTAATAAGGAGCTTTGGATGTGCAATGGATTAAAGAAGAATAAAAGCTAAACTTTATAGCACCGGCTGTAAAGTGAGAATAAATCAACCTGCGGTGAAGACTCGGGCAGTTTGCCCATAAGTAAAGCGCAGGAGCTTTAGAGCAGAAATTTCGCATCCATCATTTGGCTCCTTACATTTTTGCTTACTTTCTGATTGTTAGGTATGGCCCAAAAAACTGACATAAACAGATAATGTTGCACATTTAGAAGGTCCCAACCGGGTAGATATTGCTTTGTACTAAATGTAGTGGACAGAGATCCTGCTTTTGGATCTAGTCATTCTAAAAACAGGGTGCCTCTCAGTATATCAGGCAGTACAAGTCCTTAGGTAAATCTGTTTTAACAAGTTAAAAAAGGCAGTCTGTCAATTTTATGATGTTGATTTTGACAGAATCCAGATCAGCCACACAAATACAGAACTTCTACATTCATTTATGCCATTTAGTAGTAGTTTAGTTTTCAGGTGGTGATCAGGGACTTCAGCTACATTTCAACTATAGAAAAGTCCCCTAGGCTAGAACCAGGACAAGTGTCCTTTGGTAAAATTGTGCTCAGCAGGTTGCCCTCTGCCGCCTCAGTGATTGCTCTGTGGTGTTCCATGGTGATCCACTTGAGAACACAGACACAGCATGTGCGTCGTCTCCAAGTGCCTGCTCTGTGGCTCTTATCAAGCTGGACAGTCTCGTCACAGCCCAAACTGAGAGCTCTCCAAGCAAAGAGTTTGTGGCCACTCCTCTCCCACCTGGCCTCTTAAGTAGAACGGTATTCTCCCGCTTCCTCAGCAACTAGTTGGCAGGTACATTGCTTCTTTCAACATAAAGAATGGAAATACTACTTCAGGATACTGACAATAAACTTTTAAATAGAAAGCAAATTACAAGATAAGTGTGTTTTCAGGGAAAAATTGGTACTAATTTCAAAATATGACAACGTTGTGCTGAGTTAACGGGTTGGAATCATTAATTCATTCAGCACCTACTATGTGATAGGTCCTGTGTGATGTCCTCAGAAATTATAAATATGAGGGTTACATAATAGCACAGATCCTTTTATGGCAAAAATAAGTGATGACTGCTCCAAGGCACCATATTAACCCTTTGAACCACTCTGACTTGTCAGTTTGTCAGACCAGTTTGGCTTTTCTTTCATCAAATGTATAGTAGCTTGTTAACGTTAATGAAATCAACTAGTTCTTTTACCGTGGTCTAGATTTATCCTAAACAGTTCCTTATCTTTTCCTATCTTAGTCTAAATTGTTTCATCAATGTTCTTTTAAGAATCAAACCCTGTTAATTAGGTGATAGAACTGCTTCCCAGAAAAGTACTCTAGGAAAAAAAGATCATAAAAGACTGTTAAAAGATATTACTTCCATATGTTCCCACTAGTTTTGAAAAAAGGCATATGCTTTTATGTACATAGGAAGTTTTCTGATTAACAGTGGTTGCCTTTGGGCAGAGAGTTTAGAGGCCTTGATTGGAAAGGAGACTTACTTTTTGTTATATGTTTTTCTACAGCTTAATTTTTACCATTTTAAATATTGTATTTTCAATTTTAAATGCAAGTGAATAACAGAAAGGATGCATTCCCAGTAGTCTTTCAGAAGTTCCAAAATGCTGCTTCTAAATAAGAGAAAAATAGGTGAGCTACACTCTCTGCCTCTTTGATGCCCTCTTTCTTTGGTAAATGTTTTATTGCTAAAGCACAGTGAGCTGAAAGGAAACTTGGAACGTAAGGTTACTCCAACATTGGTTCCATGAAAGAGATTAACAAGCAGGTCCTACTTGAGATTGGGTCTCTTTGAGGAAGCCACCTTTAACCAGAAAGAGAAGTTGCCTCCTGGGCCAATTTCCCCCAGGCTGCACTGGAACAGTTACTATCCATACATCCTTTCAGAATGAAGCAGATATAGGTTAGGGAAGTGTACAGTGAGTGTACCTAAAAATTTCCTCCATGATTTCTTTTATTCCCCTTATAATTCCCAAGAAGAATCAATGCTATCTCCTGGAGAAAAGAAAAAACACTCGTTTGTGTCAAAGAAAGACAATTCTCTGATCTTTTGGGGACCCACCAATTCCATGATATCTTTTCCTTCAGTCTTTCCTTTACACCTAACCCTCGTTAAAAATTTAAGCAAGCATGAAAAAAGAGAAAATTCAGTTAAGACCGGAAGGGCCTGAAACAATACATGCTCAGTTGTGGGTTTTTCTGGATCATTTTTCTTAGCACTTGTCATTTGGATTTCAGAGTCTCCCTTGTTAAGCAAGAAACATCCTTTTCTTTTCTCACGTTGTTGGATGTGTGAATTGGGAAATCCTATCACGTGGATTTCAGGATCCTCTGCCTCTGGGAATGAACCAACCATAAGAGTTCAACTATTCCAAAGCACGTCCTATAACAGTCCCTACACATTGTAATTACATCTCCGGAGTCTTTAGTGCAGAATTACAATTCTGCAACAAAATACTGAACTCTCATTCTGTAAAAAGTAGTTTTCATGTTTTCTTTATAGGGGGTGATTCATGCCGGAAATAGTACTTTATGTCTTTACTTGCATCAAGCATTAATAACTGGCAATCAACAACGGCATAATTACTTGTTAAGCTTCATGAAAACTATCAGAGTTTAGGGCAGCGCTTCTGTGAAGAGCCCACTGGTTGTTCTTGGACAAAAGTTTATGTGGAAATTCTGAGAGACCGACCAAGTCTGGTTAGAATGAGGGGAAGAGACCAGAGGCAGGATTGAATTAAAGGAAAAGGTCCTTTTAGAAAACTATTCAGAAGAAAGGGAAATATATTTGAAAACTAAAAACAGAGAGCTTCTGAAAATAAGTCATACGGGGTCTTAGCCATCTCAAAATGCATAGGTTCTGATTTTGTATCTCTGGGGTTGTAGTTTCTCACCCTCTTTCAATGGACTCGTGTTAATGACCACCCTGACCATGAAATTAAACCTCATAAAATCTTTTAGAAATGGTAGAACAGAAATCCAAAGCTCAACTGAGAGTTACTATGGCAATAGATACTTTGCAAAAAAAGAAAAAGAGACAGGTCTGTCAAGTTAGTAAGATAGTGTTTCCTATTGAGTGGAGTAAGTTTAAATTTTGAGTCACTAAGCAAAAATTAGAAAGGAAATCAATACCGTTTCTACTCTTGAAAAGGCATCACATATTCAGCAGGGACCTCCTTCCCCATTTTCGGTAGCCGAGCTGTTAAATAAGCCCATGCTCCTAGGACAGTTAGATTAAGTGTCAGCAGCTCACAGAGACTTTATGTTCCTGCTACTTACCACAGCCCTGGAGGGTGTCCATCCTTTCCTTCCAACAAAGATTTTAAATTGTCAACGTGGAAGAATAGATTTTCCTGCAAATGCTACAAAGCAGTCACAGTAACTACATTTTCCTGTATAATAAAGGGAAGTTTAAGGCTAAATAAAGGCCACTTACAACACACCCACTGAAGCCGAGTCAGCCGCTTAAGCATGGAGGAAGAGGTAAGTTCCAAGTGGCTTTAGGTGTTAACCTGCTGACTAAGTCAGCGCATCCTAAACCACTTCATTTTCCCAGTATTCTCCATAACCTTGCATTCAGAGCTTTGGTTGCTTGTCAGGAGATAATATAACCTTCCAATGCCACTAGTCAAAAATGGCTTGCTTTACTCGTGGTTTAGTAAGAATTGATAAGAGGCGACTGCCTGCTTCTTGGTTCAGCTATCCCTCAAACCCCAAATGTAGGCGGTATGACTACTTCATATAAGGTCAAAGGTTTATCTCATATTCTGTTATTATATTTATCATTTCCTACATCTTTGCAGATGAAGAAATTGCTGAAGCTTTAAAATATGAAAAAAAATGATGATAATACTCTAGCGACCATGCTAACTGGAAAGTGTAATGAATAATAACACATGGAAGTTCAGAGGGTAGTTAGAAATATCAGTGTATTCCATGCCAGCTCTGCCATTTCTTACCACGGTGTCTGCTTTTTTCAGCTGCTAGCTGGGCGCTGGCCTTTCGATCACAATGACTTTGGCGTGTTTCTCTGCAAGCTGTTCCCCTTTTTGCAGAAGTCCTCAGTGGGGATCACCGTCCTCAATCTCTGTGCTCTCAGCGTTGACAGGTAACATGTTTCTTTCCCTTTACCATTTTGTTGTGTTTAGAAAAGCATTTTTCTCAAAAGGAAGTCAAGGAGGCTTGAGAGTTGGTGCCCAGGACAGCGGTTAATTAGTTTCAAGTGAATTAAAATAGTAACAGTCTTGCTCTACTGTTTGGAATCCCTTTACACATTTGCTGATTATTAGCCATATTAGGCTCAGGCAATTTGTAATTAGAGCATTTTGCCAATTATATCCATTTGGCACCCTTATGGCAATAAAGGAAAAATGAACATAATAGATGGAATGAACGTTGGAAAAGGAGATTCTAAGTGATGGAAATCCTGTATTTTCAATAGTAGATTTCTCATTAGAAAAAAGAAGATACCGTTTAATTGTATTTATAATGCTTGATTACTTGGCTGAGTGGTGAGTACATGATATTATGTTCTTGTCTGTGCTTTTTTGAATGCCTGAAGTGTTTCATAATTTTTAAAAACAGGGCAACAACAGAAGCACGCCTTGATCCAATTCTGAAAATCTCTTTCCAGAATTCTTCTCAAACATGGATGTCAAGGCTTCTCTAAAGGAGTCTCTGAATTCCATGAACTTCTAGATGGTATTTTCTTCACCTTCTAATTTTCGTAGCAGGAATTATAAAGAATGAATTAGGAACTTTTTAACACGTTCTATGGTACTCTTTTATATTGAATATAATCCTATGCAAGTGCTCTTTAATGTCCTATTTAACTACTTACCCACAATTAGAAGAGGTTTCCATTTTTTCTGTCACACTCTGACGGTCACTCTATCAGAGCACCTGAGTCCTATCATCACAGAAATAAAAGGCCCACTTTCTTAAAAAAAATTAAGTTCTTACAGATACTCTGTTATTTATCATTTACAATTAATTTTCAAGACCAAATTGTTATTGTTAAAACATAAAAATACTCATTCCATTAGTAGTTGAAAATTATAAATGGCATCCTTTTATAAATTTGTGACTGCAATAACTGAAAAACAAAACAAAATGTTTAGTAGCGTTATTAAAAATAAATTTATTGCTGAAATTAAAATACAAAAATAATTCCATTAGTGGTTTAAAATGCAGTAATGCTGTTGGAAAAAATGCTACCATTGCAGAGGTAAACACAAGGATCAGAAATAATTTCATCACCTGTTAGTAGCATTCTCAGTGATTCCTAGGAAAACCTGAGTTCTACATAGGTTTCTTCTGCATCATATCTGGTGTTAAGGTGTGCCGCATAAAGACATTTACATACCATCAGTAGCCACCATACCCCTTCTAGTTAAGTAAATAATAGATTAGGTTACTTGTGGCCATGTCCTAAAAAATTGAATAAGCATTTATGATCATTCTGCTGTTCCTACTCCTAGCATCCCATTAACATCATTTATTCTTGTATCCAAAGTGTTATATTATCTGAAACTTAAAGCCTTTAAATTATATCTATTACATTACTAATACATGTAAAAGATTTTTCTGTATTTATCAAGTTGTATATTTAGAGATGTACCTATGTTTACACATGACAATATCCAATTAAATTTTTTAATGACAATATAACTCTGAAATCCCTGTGGGGAAAAGAAATAAGAAAATAATCATGACAATTTAAAAAATAATTATGTTTCCTACACACATACTCTTCATAAATGATATTTTTAAATGTTATAAAACTACAGTATGTAAAACAATGTAGTAAACACACATAAATACACTGACAAATCAGTGGGAAAACCAGAAACAGGTGTCAGAGTGTGCGAGAACATAACAAAGGCTGAAATCACTTTGAATATAATGGGGAAAGGACAGATTAATCAATATATAGTGCTATTTAGCCATCTGGGGAAAAAATATCTTGAAGTCTTATCTTCTACTGTATATCAATAATAATATTTATAATCATTACCATTTATTGAGTATTAGTATGTAGCAGGCCCTGTTAAAAATACTTTACAGAAATCGTTTTACTTACTCCTTACACCACCACGTTGTGATAGTGCTGTAATTATCCCCATTTTACAGATGAGGAAGCTGAGGTGGAAAGAGGTTAATCAAGCCCACTCTGCTACTAAGCGTTGGAGCCGGCAATCAAATATAAGTAGTCTGCGTTCTTACCCACTGTGCTAAAGCATATAGAGACTCAAACCGTAAAGCAGTAAAGAAAATAGACTAAAATCCTTTTGATCTCTTGAAAAGGAAGACTTTTTGAACTTAAAAAGGATGGTAGAAATTCTGAATAAAATTATAAATGTATTTCAAGACATAAAATTCTAAAACATTAAGATCAAACATTCACAAAATTAAAAAACAAATCAATAAAGCAATAAGCTGGGGGAAATAATTGCAGGCAAAGCTACAACATGTTAATATTCTTGGTATTTAAAGAGGCCATACAAATAGTAATTAAAATCTGAAGACTTTTGTATAAAAAGGGCATGACTATAAAAATCACCAAAGAAGAAATTTACATGGCTAATTAACATATGAATAATGTTTATGTAATCAAAGAAATTCTAATTAAAAAGCATGTTTCTAAATATCTGGTGGTAGTAGAGATTTGAACATCCCTTTTGGAAAATAAAATCCTACAAATGCTTTTGCCTTCTGACTCAGTAATTACCATTCTTAGGATCAATTCTAAGGAAGTGATCCAAAATTTGAACAGAGAATTCATGCACAAAGATGTTCTTTACAAGATTTTTTATGGCAAAAAGTTGAAAGCATATTGCCCCATATTAGGGAAATGGATAAGGATATTAAATATAATTTATATGTATAGGTATGTGAATATAAAATTGCTTGGAAGAAATATGATAAATATTATTAGTAATTATGGCTAGGGATGGAGTGATGGGTTTTTCTAATGTTCTTCTATGAGCAGAAAAAAATTCTGAAAATTTATTTACTTCTATTATCTGTTACCCATTTTCCTTATTTACTTTATGCCATTCTGTACATATTATTTTACTTATTTTCACAGCTCATTCCTATGACCTTTATTATATATTGACACTAATTTTCTATTGCCAGGCAGCTCTAAAACCCAAGCACACGTAAGCACACAGACATGAGCACAGAGGCCTGTGTGCATGGAGAAATACAGAGAGTTACTCCCATCCTTACTGTTGTCTTTACAAAGGCACCATGGAATTTGGGAAAATATCATTTTATAAAAAAAATTAAACTTTGTCCCAAAGGTTATGTAAAAACCAGGATAATAACGAACTTTAGGAGTTACTCGGTATTCTAAAAGAAAACTGTACCCCTGAGGAAACATTAACCAAAAGCCAAAGCCAGACAGGACCCGCATATGACAAACAAGAATAAGAAATCGAATGAAGCGAGGAAGATGCTCTGCTCCTATAAACAATAAAATCTTTTTTAAGGCAGCTAGGTACAATCCTCTACGAAGAGAGACGTTTGTGAAAAGAGAAGCCAAAAGGGAAGAAAGAATTTGCTTGGTTTGATAAGTAATATAGGCAATTTTTTTATCCTTGTAATATATTTTCTGGTTACAAAATTTAGAGAATATAAGTTATAAATAGTGTTATGTGGCATGGTATAGTGGTCCCTTTTGTATTTCATATAAATCTATTTAATAAATTTTTTGATAAAAAATATTTTAGGGCACTGTTCCTCAGGGATATGCTATATAATAAATTATCTGTAGATTGAGAAGAATAATTCACACTTTAGTTCAACAGAGAGACTTGGGCAGGAAGGGTGTGATGGCCAGACGTGAAGAATAAGGCCTGGCTGCTGTCCTTTAGGAGTTTTCATGGTTGTGAAGACATCGACCTGGGAACAAGGGAGAATGAAATACATGATGCAAGTATTCAGGCAATGGGATTCCTAAATCATCTAAATCATCCAAACCCTCCATTCCTTCCCACGTTCACATTGTTCTGCCCTCTGTTTTTTCCTTGGGGGACTCTCAGGGGACCACCTTGCAGCGCTTCAGTCTCCGCACTGATGCTGGGAGTGGGGAGATAATGTGGGGGGAATGAAGAGATTCAGTCATAGATTCCTATTTCAGGTGTGGGTTCACCTCACCCATACCACATCCTCCCCCATCTTATGCGTGGGGGAAAACGAACTAAATGTTCAATCACAAATCATCTGTTGTGTATCAAGTGAAATGTTCTTGGTTAAAAAAAAAGAAAAAAGAACGTCAAGCATGTATTTCATCATTAAAACGTGGTCTCAGTTTTAGATCAAGATGGTGAACTATTTTAAAATTTCGCTCCCACATAAATCTGCCTTCATCCAGGAGGTTGTCCTTGGTAATAAACTCATCATTCTTTGTTCCCTGGGCCCTTTCTTTATTATTTTTACATTTATTTTGGTCTTGACTCTAAGCTTTGGGACCTGAATGTAGGGAATCTATTTTGACATTTCTATTTCAGAAGCTTTCACACTAAAGAATGAATCATTCACACTTAATTCCTAAAGACAAGAGACCATTTGCTTTGATTCTTGATTTGGTTGCATTATATTCTACTAAAAATAAAAAAATCCCTCTTTTTTTTTTTTCGTTAATAAAACAAGGAGTAAAAAGAGGGAAATTGGAACCTGTTACAAAACACTTTGCAGTTTGGGAAACTCTGCTTTCCTTTTATGAGCTGAATCAAATTATGGTTCAGGAAGAGTTCCCGTGATTTTTTCACATATTTTTTGATGTAATAGTCTCTCACTTCAGAGTTGTTTTTGAGGGAAAATAATGAGAGTAACTATATATCCCAGTTCTATACAATTTCTGTATTACTTCAGTGATTACTCAATGATTACGGAATACTGAAAGATCAAAGGAAAGATCTCCCTTTCTCACTATCAGCTTTTAATCTGAATAAGGTAAACAAGACAGTAAGAGAAAGCACATGACTTGCGCCAGAATGGATGAGCTTTCATTGTTAATTTCAACTATGGACTTGCCTCAGCTTAACTTTTTCACTAATTCTTCTTCAAATCTAAATTTTATTTATTTTTATTTGCATCATTAGTCACTTAAGAAAAAGATAAAATAGAAATTTCAGGAAGAAACTCAGGAAATTTAGAAACAAATTTTGACCCCATACAGCCTTTTCAGTGGAATAATTTTTTTTAATGCTAAGACAATACACTTCTAAAATGAATGAATTTTCCCCATCAAAATATGGATAACCAGCCATTGCCAATAATTAAAATCGGTATTCTTGCATGTCATAAGTGACAAGTTTTATATGTTACTTTGAGTTTGGGGGAAAAAAAGAGAGGCAGGGATGGGGGAGGGGAATTCATTGCTGTTCTTTGTAAAGTTAACTGTGGTGTTTAATGTGGAAGATGACTGGGTCAGACCAGTAAAAAGGTCTGGGTACAGATCCAACTTGTAGGTAAAAATTGCCTGGGGAAGGAGACTGTAAAAGATAAAACTCTTCATGAGACTGCTCCAAAATGTTGTGTAATTAGATACCTGGAAAAGTTGCAAAGAGCAAATAATAAGGCAACTTTGTTCGATATGCCTCAAACTCAAAAACCTGTGTCAGTTCTTTATCCCATCATTTCGAATACTTGTTCAGTGGTCTCCGTTATATTCTCAAAGATTTATCCTAATTCGAGAAGCATGAAAGTGATTTTCTGAAAAACTTCATTTTTATTTAGACTCACCCTTGGTTTCTCCTTCTTCTCCTGGTGTTACAATTTTCTTTTGCTGCTTGACAATCGTGAAGACATGGAAGAAGTGGCTGAGCCAGCAGAGAGAGCTTGGCACTGAGCAGAGACAAAGTCAAACGCTGCCTGTCGGGCAACTCAGGGTCTCATTTTGGGGTCTGTTCCCTGTTGCACACAGTTAATTCATGCTTTCATTTTAATTGTATTGTCAAAATCAGGCGACTGGTTAATTTTGCTCCCTAATTTTTCTTTGATAACAAACTACCCCAAAACTTGAGCAATTTAAAACAACCGCTATTTTCTTACTGTCTCACCATGCTGTGGGCAGGAGTTCGGGCAATTCTTCTGCTCCCTTGTCTGCTCCACTGGGGTCTCTTGGCGGATTTCAGCTGGCAGCTGAGCTTGTCTGAAGACGCATGACTGGCCCCTTGGCAAGAACAGCCAGATGTCTGAGCTCAGCGGAGCCCAACTCCCTCTCGTGTGGTCCAGGGCTTCGCAATACCTTCTCTCCAACAGGCTCAGGGTCCAGGGTGGAACCTGCTGCTCTGCTTAGAGGCCAGTCTTGAAACTAGCAAAGCATCATTCCAGCTGTACTCAGTTGGTCAAAACATCACAGGCCAGCCCAGTTGAAGAATTCAATTGAAGAAGTGTCAAAGTACTTGCAGATATCTTTTAATCCACTATGCCCAGTTTCTCTTGAAAAGTCCTCCTGCTGGCATTTTGTCTCCAAACCTCTGTATGGCAATTGGTTTGTCAACCACATGAGTCATAAATCATAAACAAACACTACAAATGGTCACGTTTGCTGTTAATTTAAAATGTGCAGAGGTAAAGACAGAAGGGCCGCTTTACCTTATGGAAACGGCAAAGTTGAAGGAAAAATAAATTCTAATGTAGAAACTTTTTTTTTAAAGTACTTCAGTGACCTTTCCATTCTCTTGGATTCAGTAATCCCACTCAAGATAATTAATCCAGGAAAATCATTCAAAAAGAGAAAAAAACTATATATACGAACATATTTATAGGTGTGTTATTCACAACCTCGAAACACTAGAAGTGATGTGAACTTAGGAAAAAGATTTAAGTAAATTGTATTGATATCTTATTATACTGTGTTGCCATCAGTAAATGTCATGCCTCTGTGGAAACATGAGAGAGTATTTTTTTTATAATGAAAAGTAAATAAAGCTAAAAATAAAATTGTAACTGATATGATTATAATGTATATTCAAACTATGCTTATAGAATAGAAATGGGCAAAGAATAAGAAGAAATAAAAATAGATTTTGTTGAAATAGTATCTTTTGAATTTGTTTTATTTTATACAGTTTTAAAGTGCATTCAATAATAAATGTTTTAAAATTTAATGACCGTCCCAAATCCTACATTAAAGATTCAAAAACATGCATTAAATGCCTCTGCCCTTGAAAACATGTAAAAATCTATTTATAGACATATACAGTAACAAACATCTTTACATAAATAAAACGTGCAATTTATACTTTTATTTTGGCATATCACATGACAGGGTACAAAGTAATGTCATGGGAAAAGACTTCCCTGGGAGTTGGCAGACCAGAGCCCTGGTCCAGGCTCCCCACTTTTACCGGCTACCAGGCAGAGGACAGGGTAACATGCCAGTCCTCAGGTTCCTGACCAGAACACAAAAGAGAGAAAGATCAGCCCAAATGTCCCTCCTAGTTTTTTGTTAGTTTGTTTTTGTGAGGAAGATTGGCCCTGAGCTAACATCTGTTGCCAATCTTCCTTTTTTGCTTGAAGAAGATTATCACTGAGCTAACATCTGTGCCACTCTTCCTCTGTTTTATGTGGGATGTCACCACAGCGTGGCTTGCTGAGTAGTGCTAGGTCCGCACCCAGGATCCAAACCTGCAAACCCCAGGCCATGGAAGCAGAGCGAGTGAACTTAACCACTATGCCACAGGCCAGCCCCTCCCTCCTAGTTTTTAAATTATTTGATTCTAAGATTCCAAAAGTAGTAGCTTTTTATCTGTTGCCTAATTCAGGGCTGTCTTGAAAAATAAGAAAATATTCAGAATGTAGTGGCTTCAAAATATTGGCTTTGGCCAGTAAAGACAAATGCGTGATGAAGAAACAGAGACGCTTAATTCAGAAGATATTTATTCAGCACCTGCTGTTCAAGGTCTTGTGACGACATACAAAATGTCTGCCCTCGTGGAGCTTATAGTCTACAGGGAGGAGTGGACAGAGACAATAAACAAAATAAATAAGTCAAAGATGTGATTGGTCACATGGTGGTAAGTGCTATGGGAGAGAAATTAATCAGGGTGAGGGGCGACAGGGTAAATCTGGAGGGAATTTCGGCAATTTTAAATTGGGTGTTCAGGGAAGGCCTCTGTGAAAAGATACAATTGAGTAAAGACCTGAAGGAGGCAAGGAAGGAAGGAAGTGAGGATACTTGTAGACGTTCCCATCGGGGTGGGAAAGCACTGGGGGATCTGAGCAGAGCGGTGGACGTGATTGACTTACGTTTCAACAGGCTTGCTCTGGTTGCTGTATTAAGGGTAGACTGCGGTAGGGCAAAGTGGATACAGGGAGACCAGTTAGGAAGCTACTGCAGTCATCCAGGCAGGATGGTGACTGGCGGGATGGTGAGAAGTGGTCGCATTTGGATGTATCAGGAACGAAGAGGTTGCAAGGTTTGCTAAAGCAGTGGATGTGTGATGGGAGAGAAAAAGAGGCATGAAGGCCAACTTCAAAGTTTTGAGCCTGAGATGGTAAACACTGAAGAGAGGGCAGGTTTGGGGGCAAGGAAGAAGACCAGAAGGGTTTCGGTGAGTTTGAATGCATATTAGATATCCAAGTGGAGATCTCAAGTAGGCAGTTGGATATACAAGTCTAGGGTTAGAGGTTAGGTTTTGGGCTAGAGTTATAAACTTGAGAATTAATTATCAGCATATAGACAGTTTAAGTGATACTAAAGCCATGAGACTAGATGAGATCACTAAGAAAGAAAGTGTAGATAGGAAAGAAAAGATGTCCAAGGACAAAGAAGAAATCCAATGCTAAGAATTTGAACAGTGAGCAGGATCTAGCGGAAGAGATGAGGAGTGGCCTGTAAGGCCAGAGGAAAACCAGCAGAATGTGGTTTCCAATGCAGGAAGAATTTCAAAGAGGAGGAATTATTTCTGGAATAGCAGTTGTGGGTGGTGGATCTACACTTGCACGTTTTCTATGGAAAGTGAAGATGTCACATAGATACATCAACTAGATGGAAGGCTGTTTATAATCACAACCTAGTAAAGAGAACATATTTGAGTATATGTGCTTTGTGCTGTTATATTCCAAATAGAAATCATTTTTGGAGCATCCAGTATTTCTTATTTTCCACACCTTTCCCCATCTCCATCATCACAATGGATTGTTCCTAATTGCTCTTACAGTTGTTTTCTCATATCCTGGAGATGTTATCAAGATCAGTGTGATTACAAATGGAAAACACTCTAATTCTCAGTCATGTGGGCTAATGAAGGAGCACACTGATAATTAATCATTTGCTAAACTAGACACTAACAACTACTTCTATTTATTTTTAAATGTTGAATTTACATTGAATTATAGAAATGTAATATTCTGGGAACTCATGGCACATTATAACATGAAGCTGGTCTGTGGATAGATTCATCATAAGAACATGTTGACACATTTTCTTGCTTAAACTCCCTTTTATCTCCAATCCCGCCTAAGAAATTTGGCTTTCTTACTCCCTTAGGAGATAAAGTGTTCTATTTAAATCACCTTTCCTGATAACTGATCTAAGAGGAGAGGAGAAGATATAGATATAACTCTTTGACAGCCTCGGGATACAGACATCCCGTCTCCATTCCTTTTAGCTTTTAGTGGACATCAGGCTGCCAGTCTAATAAGGCAACAAAGAAAAGTAAACAGAAATGGAAAGCAAAATAAATAGCTGTCTTTATCCTACTGGAAATAACCATAAATTTCAAAATGCGATCTTGGCTATATCGTAAAAGGATTTTCTTAGTCTGTTTGCATAGCTGTATTTTATTCCATTCTGGACTAATCTTGACTTTTTTAGAGATTCTTATTGTACACCAATCTTATTTACCTTAAAAATCTCTTGCAAAACATTTCTCCAGCAAATTGTGCTGTATATATGCCATGTGGCATCATCGTGCATACCAAAACTATAGGTTCTAATCTGCAGTGAAGAACTAGGCAGCATAATTCCTAGGAGTTGTGTTTTCACAGATGTACCTTGTTGAAGTACTGAGACAGAACACTAAATGTAAGTGATAGGGGCTCATTCTGGTGACTATGGGTAGCCTGTAGCTTGCCTTGGCTTTACTGACTTATCCTCTACGTTAAGTCGCATGTCCTGCAAATGCATGTGTACCTGTCTCCAACGCCTTGGTCTGTTTTACAGCCTTCTTCTGGCACTATCCAATGAAAGCTATAAAAAGACAATGTTTCCTTTCCATTACAACAGCAACAAAAATTTCAAGAATGAAGCCACAAAAATATCATACCACATCACAGGTCCCTTCTTAATAGTAAGTCTAAAAGTACTTAGCACCAGACCATCACATCAGGTCAAAGAGCATAGAGAGGCTGAAACCAAACTTTCTTTAGACTTAACATGGAAATGTGATTATTATCACAAAAATATTAAAGTAAAAGATAAAGATAAACACAATTTCCTAATGCCAAGTTTGTTTTTTGATATAATTATTCTGTTACATTTATATTCTATACTTTTGTATGAACCGTTCTTTTCTATTAGATTGTAAATCCTAAGATTAAGAACCAAGATCTCTTGGGGCTGGCCTCGTGGCAGAGTGGTTAAGTTCACACACTCTGCTTTGGCAGCCTGGGGTTCGCAGGTTACAGCCCAGGGTTTGCAGGTTCAGATCCTGGGCACAGGCCTACACATTGCTCATCAAGCCATGCTGCGGCAGTGTCCCACAAACAAAACAAAGGAAGATTGGCACAGGTGTCAGCTCAGGGACAATCTTCCTCACCAAAGGAAAAAAAAAAAAAGAACAGGGATCTCTTTAATTCAGTTTTATATACTCTAGCCTCTAGCACAGGACCATAGGGGGAGTGATATAGTCATTCTTTGATAGTTAGCAGAAATATTATTTAGGGGCTGGCCCAGTAGCACAGCAGTTAAGTTCGCATGTTCCACTTCTCAGCGGCCCATGGTTCTCTGGTTCAGATCCCGGGTGCAGACATGGCACCGCTTGGCAAAAGCCGTGCTGTGGTAGGCATGCCATGTATAAAGTAGAGGAAGATGGGCATGGATGTTAGCTCAGGGCCAGTCTTCCTCAGCAGAAAGAGGAGGATTGGCAGTAGTTAGCTCAGGGCTAATCTTCCTCAAACAAACAAAAAAAGAAATATTATTTATACGTTAAAACTGCTACCAGGTACAGGCCCACTGTGATCATATTTTGAGGGCAGAAGAAGGGAGAAAATGATGGAATATCTCTGGTCACTATTCACATAAGGATATCTAGATCCACTTCATAAATAATATTTCAAGTTTTTTTAGTATAGAACGAGGAATAAGATATTACCATAACAATTACCAGCAGCTTTCACTACCCCTTCCAGCCAATTTTTCCCACAGCTTAAAAAACATAGGCACCCGATCTGATACTGCCACTCTCACAAGATTTTCTAACCCTCACAAGATTTTGCTAGACTCAAATAAAGATCTAAAACTCAGGCCTGCCAGGCAATTGATTTCCAGATGGGTGGAACTCCTAATGACCCGGCTTGTTTTTTACACCAGGACTCCAAGAAAGTTCCTAAAAAGCCACTGGTTGGTCACTGACCAAGGGGAGGAGCTTTCCAGTATTTTTTAAATTTTTTTTAATTGAAATAAATTTAAAATTTCCTAATAACTTTGTTCCATCACCCCATTTTCTTTTTCAGGTACAGAGCAGTAGCCTCCTGGAGTCGTGTTCAGGGAATCGGGATTCCCTTGATCACTGCCATTGAGATTGTGTCCATCTGGATCCTTTCTTTCATCCTGGCCATCCCTGAAGCAATTGGCTTCGTCATGGTGCCCTTTGAATACAAGGGTGAACAGCACAAAACCTGTATGCTCAATGCCACATCAAAATTCATGGAGGTACGAATAGTTTAAAGGGAATTAATAGGGGAGGAGAGGAGACCTCCATTTATACTTTACCATCACCGAGATGTGATATCTCTGCAATGCCCGGTGGGGTTGACTCTTAGTTCTGTGGAATATTCTCAGATGCATGAAAAGTAGACATTAAACCAGGGTTTAGCTTCTCGAATAGATCAACTATTTTGTTTTCACTCTTATATTGTAGTACAACTGTAGAGACAACTGTTGCTCTACACCAAACTCAGCATTCTGAAACAAATTTACTAAGGATAGATGTGTATATATGTAATGCTATTTGTTGTTATCATGAGGAACGCAACACAACAACTTCCATCTGACAGGCATGCTGATTCTTATTTTATGTTACTTGGGGAAATGCATGTTGCTCACACATTTTTTTAAAGATAGTTTTACTAACTCAAAGTAGGAAGTCATACTTACATGTATTTCTATTAGTACAGATTCTATGTCTAATATACAAAGCATATAAATTTGCTGAACTTTTTAAAAAATGTTTTAGTGTAGCAAATCCAGTTGTTGTTTAATACACCTGACCACATTAATGCTTCTCTGAAAAGCTGAAGCACATGACTGAGTGTATTGGGAAACATGTTTAAAACGCATATTTTCTTTGCAAAACTAGTCAAATGTGGGCTGAGGAGGAAAACCAAAAGGATAACTAATTCTCTTAAATCAGCATAATTTAGTGCTTTGATGTAAATTTCGTGCCATTCAGATTTCCACATTTGATCATTTTCAGATATCTCAAGGCAGGCTTTCCTAACTTGGAAAATTCACAAAATTCGTGGTTTTTACAGTTGACCAGTTATCCAGCTTGGAAATTCTTGTTTCAAAATAAAAGCGTTCATGAAAACTGCCAAACTGGCAACCGTAAAATTGAAGTCTTCTGTTTATTTACTGACTTTTTTTATTAAGTCAGTCCCCACAGTGAAAAACACAGTAGACGATTGGAGGTTATCAGAATTTGGGCAGTGTAAATAAGCAATCTAGACATTCCTGACAAAAATGTTGGAGAGAAGAAGTTTGCTGTAAGAAGGAGCTTACTAAGCACTCGAGCTGACAATGAAGTGGCTTACTCTGTAAAGACTGAGTCTCTTTGACAGAGGTGGGATGCAAAGGCTGGCTATCTATGGAGTTGCAGTAAAAGGGACATTTTTTTAGATTCATTCCAAGTCTAAAGTTTTGGGATTCTCTTCCTCCTCCTTTTCTTTTTTTCTAATTTTATTCCCGCTCTTTGTTCTGCTCTTTCCTCCTCAACTTTGCTCCTAACCTAGACTGGAGGGAGGCCCTTGTGCCCTTGCTGATGACATCAATTCAAAAAAGAAATGTGACCCCTTTCTCTACAGTCCTCTACCATGGAGGTGGCAGGGGACTCCATCCAGTCACCTCAGGGGTCAGCTTCCAGAGCCTCTGCAGCTGTTCTGGGGTATTCACACCCAGCCAGCAATGTGCCGGGAAGATGGGGGTACCAGTGAAGGGGGGCTGCTCAAAGGAGTGTTTCTGATTTTTGTTGTTTTTTAAGTTCAGTACTGAAATCTTTCTACAGTGGGATGTAGATAGGGAAATATTTGTATAAACAGATCTGAATAAACCAACTCCTTTAGGAGTCTGCACCTAACCTGAGGAGAGCATTCAGGGGCCTGTGAACTTAAATGAAAAAGAAATCACGTTTATTTTCACTAACTTCTAAAATTTTTCATCTCCTTCTATTATGAATGTAGGCAACAAACCGCAGTTGTGTTTAACAGAACCATGATTTTTTCACTAATAGAAATAACAGACATATTCATACCACATAACAGTTGTATAGTCTTGAAATATCGTTTACATTCATCAATGCTTCAACATTCTGATAGTTATTAGAGCATTAGAACCATTAGAGTCGTCATTTAATTTGTTAATAAATATATTACTATATTAGAATTTTACTTTTAATATTTGATAGCTGTTTCGATGTAATTGGTTTCCATTTTAATCTTACGTATTCTATTTTACATATAAGCATTATTCTCAGAAGAGATTATAGTCTTCACCAGACTTCCAAAGGGGTCCATGGCATAAAAACAGTTAAGAACCCCTGCCCAGAACTTGTTTTCCTCAGGACCCATTTATAGATTAGTTTAATAGACATGTTATAAATGTAGCCCCCTGGGCCTCTTTCTATATTCAGAAACTGTCCAGTTTTTCACAGAGCACTATGATTATTTTTTACTGTGGGAACTGAGATATTACAAGAAGCTGCATTATCCTTAGTAAATAAACAATCTAGAGAAACAAAATAAAGAAAGCAAAAGCATTTCTTCCCAAGTTGGTGATTAATTTAGTGAGAAGAAGAATTTAGATACCATTTTCTAATTTCCACTTTTATAAGGTATTAAATTTTCTCTTTGAAAAAGGCATAAAACTGAATAATCCTGGTGTTTAGAAATCCTGCCCACAGGGAGATAATGCTGAATATGCCTTCAGATAAGGTACTCTGCCTCAATAGTTTCCAGGTGGTAGGTATTAAAAGAGAGTGTGAAAGGGCGTGGGTATTGATGGCTCAAACTGGCTGTCTGCAAGGTCACATAGCAGTCATACCAGGCAAAGGGTTAACTCCCAGGCACAAAGCTACACAGATAAGCTAGTCATAACCTTCGCTGTTTCCAAACAAGACGTTCGAGGTGAGTACACTTTAACCACAGTAGTCAAAAGTAAACCAGGCACTAGCAAACTTTTGAGGTTCATCAATAAATAAAGATAAATACATATTCTGTATGTCTCGAAATCATGTTTTATCGGCTTTGGAAGGGAATTCTTTTGCTTGATTAGGGCTCTTCCATTATGTAATTAAAACCAACTTCAGTTTATAAAAAGTGTTCTTCAGGATAATTTTTTTTAAATGCAGTTGCTTTGGCTATTGTAAAGCCAGGATAACTCCTGGAGTTTCCAATTTAACTGAGTTTTGAGCACCACCCCCAAGCCCATTTCCACAACCAGAGAGCGTGAATATGTAAACATTTCTGCATGTGTGAAGCTTTTGAGCCAGCAGAGGCGCTGCACAGCTAATTGACATTGTAACACCCCTCCTCTTCTCTCCCTTTTCTGCTCTGTACAGTTCTACCAAGATGTAAAGGACTGGTGGCTCTTCGGCTTCTATTTCTGCATGCCCTTGGTGTGCACTGCCATCTTCTACACCCTCATGACCTGTGAGATGTTAAACAGAAGGAATGGCAGCTTGAGAATTGCCCTCAGTGAACACCTGAAACAGGTAAACCTAATAAAATCATGAAAATCTGGCCAAGACCGTTTCATCCTTGACAACAAAAGGCCTACAAATACTGTATTTAGCAGATTTAGCCTAGTGTCCTAAAAATAAAAGTACTGTCCTGTTTGTCTATATATCTTGTTTCTCTATGGTTACAGTATCAGGAATTTATTTTGTGAAATAGGGAGCCTACCTGTGAAACAGGTGGTCCTGGAGGCAGGGACCAAGTAGGAACTACAGTTACGTGCTGATAACGATGTTTCTGCACATGTTATTAATACCATGTAGCCTAGGTTTGTTGTAGGCTTCACCATCTAGGTTTGTGTAACTACACCCTATGATGTTCCCACAACGACAAAATCACTTATCGATGCATTTCTCGGAACATATTCTCATCGTTAAGTGACGCGTGACTGTATTCATTTATTCTGCCAAGAGTACATTGAACATGTGTGTTTGTGCGTCTATAGATTGAACTGGGCTTGGAACTATGCCAGGACACAAAGAAGCATATGACTTTCTCCTTTAGCAGGCTTTGCAGTCTCGTTGTGGAAATAAAATACAAACATGAAACATTTGGAAAATAGAATCACAAGGTGTTGGTAAAAGTAGCCAACGCTATAGAAAGCCAAGGAGGATATAAGATAAGTTCATGGAGAAACTTGTCATGGATGAGAGGGATGGAACTGTTCATAGAGGATAAGTGGGTCTGATGGGGAAGAAGAGGACAGAGGACATTTCAGGTGGGAGGACAGGAGTCTGGTTAGAAAATAGAATGGGCACCTTGCACTGGGGGAGTGGGAAAAGGAGAGGAACCGCATTCGAGCAACATCTAAAGGAAGGCTCATGATAGAACATGGGATTCAATACATAAGAAGAGGTCAAATTTTGGAGGGCCCAAAGTTCTAGAAGAAATTTGAACATGTCTGTAGAAGGCTGCTGTTGGTCCCTCCCAGGCAGCAAACAGAACAGATAAAGCTCTGGGCTTGAGAGGGCAAAACTTGGCGCTTACACTTGCTGGCTCTATGACGTTGGGCAAATTGCTTAATCTCTCTGAACTTGTAGTTCTTCGTAAAATGTATATAATAATACCTGCACCTTTCTGTACAAATACTAATTCAATTCTAAGTCTTAAAAAATTCAGTAAAATGTATATAATAATACATCAAGGGGATCACCTAATGCATGTACAGTGTCTAATAGAACCCAATTCAAAGTAAGTACTCAGGAAATTTTGATATTTAGAAATTCAAAGAGTAAAACTAGGACTGCAGGTAAGTTCTCAGTCTCAACAGAGAAGTATATAAGGACACTCAACCACACCAAAAGTTAATTTGAGTTCTTGATGGAGCCTGTAAATCTGCCCTATGTCATTATCATACACAAGGATAATTCTTCATCAGCAACTCCTTTCAACTACTGAACTGATTTTTCTGATCCTCAGCTCCTCACCTGTAAATTGGGTATAATAATATATGAGCCAATGTTATTATGGGAATCAAAGGAATTAATGTGTATACATGTATTTCGTAAAATCTAACATGCCAAACAAATGGTAGCTATTATCTTTTATTAAAATTTAACAGGAAAATTATATTGAGAAACTTTAGTATGACTTTGTTCAGGCATAAATGTTTCGGGTACTCCAGATGTGAAACATGTTAAGCAATTATTACCTCTCATTCCTGCAATGGAGGTAATTAGAATAGATTTATGAAAAACTGTTTTTAAATGCTGATTTTTGCATTAGCAACATTTTTTAGCCTGTTGAAGCTATGCATGGTACCTGCTCTGAAAATAACTGAATAGGGATTGGGAGCAGTAATAATATGATGCTGCTTCACATTTACATGGCATTTTTTAAGTTTTCAAAGAGCATTTCCATGTCATTTTCTTCTTTGATTCCTTCCAGCACCTTGTGAGATAAGCAGGACAGACATTAGCCTTGTTGTACAGGTGGTTAAGAGATTGGCTCAACCACATGGAGATTGGAGCCTAAGGCTGGGTCTCCAAGCAATAGATGTTCCCTTGCGTCCCAGTCAAAGCTGTAGCAGATTCTAACAGCAGAGAGCAAGCCATCGGGAAGGTCTTCAGCGGGGACTGTGGGGGAGCTAGGTCAGAGTGAAAAGCCCTGCCACCCTTGACTAGTACCCTAGAGGGCTCTTGGTCTTGCTTCTTGTGTGGTCTCTCCAATTTCTCTTCATTATACTGACAACAAAGTTAGGAATTGTGTTTGGATGTTGGTAACAGAAAACCCAAAATAACATTGAGTAGACCAAGTAGGAGTTTATCTTTCTCCCACAGCAAAAAGTTCAGATGTCATTGGTTCAGTGGTCAAGGGACTCAGAGGCCAAGGGTTTGCAGTTTTGCTGACCTTTCCTTCAGTGTTAGAAAACAGCAGCTACAGCTCTACCCTTATGTCTGATTTCCAGGCAGCAAGGAGGGGAAGAACGTAGACCACATGGGTGTGTGTGCACCAAAGGAGTATCCCCCACTTTTAAGTAGCTTTCCAGAAACCCCACACAATTTCTACTTAATCTAATTGGTCAGAACTGTGTCAGGTGGCCATGCAGATAAGGCCAGCCAGGCTCCCACGCTGCTATAACAAAGTAAAGGCTCTGATTGATAGTAAGGAAAAGAGGAGAATGGATATTGGTTAAGCAAATATCAGACAGGCAACATATTACTATCACCTTTTAAAGAACTTATCCTCTTTGAGGATGTGCTCAGGGAAAGTTAACCTCTGCCCGCAAAACCCTCCTTTTCTGTTTTTCTGGGTACACTGTCTTTCTGAGTACAAAAATGACCCTTTAAAATGATCCCCCATTCGCGCAGGTTGGAATCCTTTATTTCTCTCAATCATCGCCCAGTTTATGCATTCTCTGAAGCCATATCCCAGCTAGCCCAATAACTCTGAAAGATTAAAGAACTCCTAGATCTTTGAGCTAGAGCAGCAATTTGTGACAACTGCCCTGAAATCTTTTTAAATGGCTCTATTAATCATGCGGGCTTATTGTAGGCTTCCCATACTTAATGCTATATGCTTCACGTTGAATCAACATCACCCTTCCAAATCCTGTTTTCAATCAGTTTTATTTCAACATTAACTGATCCCAGTTACAGACAAGTTGCACTTTATGTTCCCAGTTAGGCTTCCAAATGCACGCACTGTAATATTCAAGCATAATGCACACAAATGACTGGTTGCAGATAATTCATAACCTATGGTTTTTCTGATCCTGTACAGACTTGAAAGCATATAAACCTTTAACGGAAGTCAGTCCAGGGTCAACATGTCCCAGTTTTTCTAATTATCTTTGCTGATAATCCTTTACCCTCATCCCTCTGTTTGGAAAACGGTATATCTTTGGAAACTACATGTCATTATTAAAGAATTTTAAAAGCAAAGAATCCCAATGCTAGCTTTCTTCAAGATCAAGAAATGGGGGCCAGCCCAATGGTGTAGTGATTAAGCTCACATGATTCGCTGCAGCACCACTCGTCCAGCCATGCTGTGGCAGCATCCCACATAAAATACAGGAAGATTGGCAACAGATATTAGTTCAGGGTTAATCTTCCTCACTGAAAAAGAAAAAGAAGATCAAGAAATGGAGAAAACACGTTGCTATTGCTTTTTCTGTTCTGCTTCCTACTCCTGTTTTGTTTTCCAAACTTCTTTGTAGATTTGTCCATTCTTTATAATGTTAGGTTCAGTCACCTTGACTGCCATGCCCTTACTAATGCTAGTTACCTGTTATTGAGGCTTTTTGCTAACCCTTTCCCCCATACTTTCACCATACACACACAGACTCAGCCACAGTGTTGGCTCAACTCCAGCTATTTCCCGCCACTGCCCTGCCATCGAAGCTCTGCCCTGGCCCTAGTAACAAGCCTGAGGTCACCATCCTTCCTGGAAGCTGCCCAAAAGAATCATTAGCAACTCCTTGATTAGAAAGTTGGACCCCAAATCTTGAAGAGGCGGAGGCACATGAGGCGGGCTGTTCTGGCTCTTCTCTGAGTTATTCTTTCTCTGCTATCTACTGCTTCCTTGTTGCGTAGCTCTTTCCTCTAGTAGAAAAACACTAAACTGAATTGTATTTTTTTTCTCACTTTCCTTTAGCGTCGAGAAGTGGCAAAAACAGTTTTCTGCTTGGTTGTAATTTTTGCTCTTTGCTGGTTCCCTCTTCATTTAAGTCGTATTTTGAAGAAAACCGTGTATGATGAGATGGACAAGAACCGATGTGAATTACTTAGGTACGATCCTATGCACGCATTATGAAATTGGAGTTTCTCTGATTTTCACGTTTATAATACTTTTACAAAACCATCTAGTCTACATTCTCGTTAGCCCTGTAAACTAAAACTGCAAAGTTGATGATTGTTCTTTAGCTGACATAGCCCGTAACTGATCCCAAAATTCGTGCAAGCCATGTTATCTGTAATTTTGTTGCTCCCCTCCTGATGCTGTGCGTAATGGTATGAGCTAATCCATGGTGGGTATATCTGTAAAGGTTCTGCAGGACTGAAACTGCCATTTAAACAAGCACTTTAAAGAAAACTCTGACTGCCACCTATAAGAAATGGCTTCTGGGCAAGAAAAATGCTTACTCTAGGGATAAATGCCAGGTGGCAGATTTAAAAACATTATGTTCTAATTATTCTACTCAATTTTCTTTTGCTCTAGTTTCTTGCTGCTCATGGATTACATCGGTATTAACTTGGCAACCATGAATTCATGTATAAACCCAATAGCCCTATATTTTGTGAGCAAGAAATTTAAAAATTGTTTTCAGGTAAGACTGTTTTGCAAGTATTTTTTTAAGGGCAACCAAATGAGTATAATAAGTAGCCAACAGACATCGCTAATTCCACTTGTAAATATTACTTTCATCAGCTGAAGTGAAAATCCTATTTTGTTACCCAGGAAGAGGGTCAGATTGTCAGCATAACAGAAAACCAGTATCTGTTCAGACAACAGCATATTTACTGGTTACAGTTAAAGAGCGCTAACTTAATAACATGCCAATTTAGTACCCTCCTTTAAAAAGAAATGCTCAAATGTGAGCTCCAGGCCACAGAGGATAAATAAACTTATTCATGCCTTACATAGTCTTAAACTTTAACCACAGTCTCAAAAAACATAAACTTTGTTGTTAAGAAAGCTCCTATTAAATGCTGTTTAATAGTATATTTAATAACAGTCTTTTCAAGGAAAGTAAATGCTTCTTGCTTTGGAAATCTGAACTAAGTAACTTCATGCAATGTCAGTTTCCTTCCTTCCTTCAGACCTCCTTGCAACTCAGTCAACCCATGTCGTCCAGAAGCTCCCAGCACTTCCTACTGAGCTGTCATTTTTCCAGTTCCTGGAATGACTTTAGCATAGAGTTAATCCTAACTGGATTCTGTTATCTTTGGCCAAGGATGTTTAACCTCACTTTATGGTCCGTATTAGGAAGAGCAGCATAGCGGTCACGGGTGCCGGATCTGGAAGCAAACAGTCTGGATTTACGTCACAGCTCTGCACTTGCTAACTTGTCTAACCCAGGTCCAGGTGGTGCCCCTCCTGCTTCCTCAGTTTGCTCATCTGTAAAATCAGATGGTCACTGTATCTATCTCATAAGCAGGAGTCAGCAGGTTAATGTATCTTAAGCTCTTGAGACAATAATAAGCATTCAGTATGAGTTTACTGTTATTAGGGACAGAGAAGAGAGGAAAAACACAGTAAGTGCCCTCGTGGAACTTACAGTCTAAAAGGAGACAGACATATATATATTAAGCAAAGAATCATACAAGTAGATGAAATTTGGTATGCCACGTTTTTGAAGTCTGCTTGATAATGTTTGCGAGTCGTGAAATGCTCTGAGAAAGATTCTGTCCTAAGAAAGATTGACTAAAATGCAGGTCATCACTAATACATTATATAATCTAGAGTTAATATCGTTTGCTCATTAATTTACATATTAATTAGACGGGAAGGGAAAATCAAGGTGCAAACTCTTAGAAATTAAACACTTTTTTTTTAAAAGTTTTTTTATTTTTCCTTTGTCTCCCAAAGCCCCCTGGTACATAGTTGTGTATTTTTTAGTTGTGGGTCCTTCTAGTTGTGGCATGTGGGACGCTGCCTCAGTATGGCCTGATGAGCAATGCCATGTCCGCACCCAGGATCCAAACTGGTGAAACCCTGGGCCGCCGCAGCGGAGCGTGAGAACTTCACCACTTGGCCACTGGGCCGGTCCCCTGAACACATTTTTTGACTGATCTTCATAAAAAGGCATCATACCCAGGGTTAAGAGCCCAATCTAGAGAGTCCTGGGTTCTAATTCCAGTTCTGCCTCTTAATATCCTTTCTAAGCCTGACTGTCCTCATTCATAAAAATGAGGAAAATAGCACCTACCACCTAGGAATTATGAGCTGGTATGAGCATCAGATGAGGTGCCCGATGCAGAGAGTCACGCTGCTGGTGCACAAGGGATAAATGCCAGGCCCCTCCCAGCCCTTCCCAAGTCAGAGAAGGCTCTCCCTCTGGCCAACACTGCCTTCCCTTCCTCTTTGACATGATGAATAAATTAAAACAAGAAACGAGGGATCCATTTCTCTGGACTAGAATGGACAGTTTAACTTCTACCTAGGGATAACAGGCTCCATACTCTAGATTCCTGTTAAGGCTCACATTCTGTCCTGAGATGTGTCTGGATTTGACCCTTGTTGGTGGGGGCCCAAGGCCTCCAAACTCTGCTGGGAATGGGTTGTGAGGCTCATGTTGTTTAGAGTCTGTTCCTTCTCCCAGTCTTGCCTCTGCTGCTGCTGTTACCAATCCAAAAGTCTGATGACCTCGGTCCCCATGAATGGAACAAGCATCCAGTGGAAGAACCACGAACAAAACAACCACAACACAGAGAGGAGCAGCCATAAGGACAGTATAAACTAAACATATTACGAAACATTAGTCAATATGCCTTCAAATCCTATTGGAGAAAAAAAATCACGGCAACTGTGTCTCCAGAAATCTCTTCTCTGATCCTTCTCCTGTGACGCACTCCCACCCCCTGAAAAGTGCTTTCCAAAACATTGGAGGGTGGACTGTTTTATACCCACAAAATCAATGAATCTCGCTTCTTTAATTTATCTAATTTGCATATTCTGCATGTTACATTCAGCACTAAAAAATGGTGGGAGTTGGCAGGGGGAAAAGAGACTGTTGAATTAAACCAGAAGGATATTTAGTATTTTTGCATGAAAATACAGTTTTTGAAGACATGACTAGCTTTCATGGCAGTTCTGTCATATGATCAATGAGAACTGGTCGCCATGAGAGTTTAGAGATTTATGACAATGTTTTCTATTTTTTTAAGTGATTTTTTTTTCTTGCCAAACACAGTATGGGTTTAAGTCACCTTTATTTGAAACGTCATTCAGTGCCAGTACTTTTTAACTTCACAGTAGCCTAAAAATGATTAATTTGAGCCTATTCACACATATTTTGCAAAAGATAAAAAAAAGAAGTGAAACAATTCAGGTAAGCAAGTAGGTTAATGTTTCTCATGTCATTGTTTTATTTTTAAAACATGAATTCTCAAGCTACAGTAAATACAAGCACTTACAGCACAGACTGATACTCATGTATGGCAGTTTAATAGCTGCTATTCAAAGAATTTTTAATTGGTTTTTTTTAATGGTGTTTCATCATAGCTCTTGAGCATATTTTTATGTTAAATTTAAAAATAATGCTTGAGTCAAATAGTTCTATTTTTCACAGGTCCAAATCATTTTTTAATGTATCTTATGTAAAATCAATATCATGTACCAAAATTTAAATGTATGTGTCATTTAACTATGCCCAAGACTGTCAGTGTAATGCGTAGAAAGCTAAAGCACACTCTGGAGAAAAGGGTCAAATATTTTTAGAAGAATTAGAAATTTTCATTGAGTTTTTTTTGTAACAGTAACATGTGTATGTGTGTACATGCATATATATGTACACATATATAAACATTATACATATCACCTCATAGTCTCTTGATTTCTCTTAAAATGTTAACTGGCAGTAAGACTTTTGTGGTCATTCTGTTTTCCATATAGGAAATATAGTTTCAAAGTAGCCAGCTGAGTTTATCATGTCAGTGAAATATAATTACCCCCAAATGCCACCATGAACTTATGGTTCTTCACTTCTCTGGGTTTCCAGTAGGAACCTAAACACCTCCCCCACCCCCACTCCTCACATGGTCACCATTTCAAAGGCCCACAGTGACTTTTGCTGGGCATTTTCCAAGATGTTTACAGACTGTGAGTATAGCAGAAAATCTTTTACTGTGTGTGCATAAATATATATAAACAACTGTACATTTCTTTTAACCAGTTTTTTTGTGATTGTCTCTATGCAATGTATTTGTGTGTGTGATACATGCATGTGTGTGATGGTATGGATGGACTTAATGTGACCTAGTAATAACGCCCTGGAGTGATGCCAAAGCACACACTCGGAGTGAAATCTAGGTGGTTGTTCATGACAACTGGCCTCAGTCAGTTTTAATCTATCTGTGTTCATAAATCTTGTGACCGTGTTATCATTACAAATGGAATATGGGAGGCAGCATGAAAGGGGACGAGCCATGAGTTAGCAATAGGGCTTTGTTTGGTTGGTTGGTTTGATAAAGCAGTATTTGGGGTTGTATTTTTTCCTGTGCTGGAGCAAAAGTCATTAAACTTTAAAGTATTATATTGTCCCAATCCTGCACGCAATGTGGTGATGAGATTGACAAGTGGTCTGATGTTTCTATCAGACTTCATCAGACATATTACTGAGGATAAATTAGCTAAGCTGATTTGTTGGACTATATTTTAGCACAGTCATCTATAAAATGATATCAGGTTCCAGGTGATCCAATTGCAGGGCTCCTTGATATGTTAGCAGTCAAATTCCATTACTCCACTGGTGTATCACGTGGAGTGATATATGCCTATAATATAAGCCATAAGTTCCCACCATTTTGTTTAGACAATTGTCTTTCTTTTTAAGATGCCTTGTCTCTTGCATATGAAAAATGCATTTTATAAGTTCAGAAGGTCATAGATTTCTGAATAACCACACAGGCTTCAATGTGCATTTTGTTATGGGCCAGTCAGTAACCATGGTTTACTAGTAGGAATATTTTCAGTCTCTTCCTTTATCACATCGTTCCAAGTAAACCTGTAGAAATGAGCCAGAAGCCAAGGCCCTGCATTGGTAGTGGCCCGTAAGGATAAAATAAAAGTTTACAGAGCCTTGTAGGTGTCTCTTCATTTTTACATGGTTCTACATAGAAAATGTTTGATACATAGTACCTGTTGCAAACCTCTCCCTAGTCATAGCCAGGAAAGTGATTTTACTTTCAAACAGATACTTCCTAACTGTACTGTATTCTCAACCTACTTTATTGTACTGAGCACTTAACTCTCTCATTCCTTCATTCACCTTTCCATTAAATTTTAATGAGCATCTACTATACACCAGGAGTTCTTCTAGGTACTGGGGATATAGCAGTGAACAAAACAGGCTAAGTTCCTGCTCTCATGGAGCTTGCATTCTAGAGGAAGGAGTCGGACAATAAACAATTACAGTCAATAAACAACGTGTCAAGTGGATCCCTGGAGGAAGAGACACATATATCTCCAACTGCTTATTTGACATCTCCAACTGGAAGGCTAACACATATACTATATCTAAAACTAAGCTGATATCCCTGTCACCTGTGCCACCATAATATTCCTCTGCTCATGTGTTAGAATTCTCCAGAGAAACAGAACCAGTAGGATATATATAGATAGATAGAAGAGGAGATTTATTATGGGAATTGGCTGACATGATCATGTGGGCTGAAATATGCCACAATATTCCATCTGCAAGCTGGAGAACTAGGAAAACCAGTGATACAATTCAGTTTGAGCCCAAAGACTTGAAAACCAAGGGAGCTGATGGTATAACTCCCAATCTGAAGCCAAAAGCCTGAGAACTGTGGGGTAGCCCACTGATGTAAGTCCCCAAGTCCAAAGGCCCAAGAACGAGGAGCACCAATGTCCGGGACAAGAGAAGATGGACGTCCCAGCTCAAGAGACAGACAGCATTCACCCTTCCTCCACCTTTTTGTTCTTTTCATGCCCTCCACAGATGGATGACGCCTGCCAACATCTGTGAGAGAAAATCTACTTGACGCAGTCTTCTGATTCAAATGCTAATCTCTTCCGGAAACACTCTCACAGACACACCCAGAAATTATGCTTTACCAGCTTTACGGGCAGCCCTTAGTCCAGGCAAGTTCACATATAAAATTAACCATCACAGCTCAGTTAAAGACAGCTTTATTTTAGCACTGTCATGTATAAAATGATATCATGCTTTGAGTTGTCAGGACAAAAACTTTGAAGTCATTTCCCATTCCTTTATCTCACACCTTATATGCAATGCCTCAAAAAAAACCTTACAACCATATCTTCTGAGTATATCCAGAATCTGACCACTTCTCTCTACTACTTCCCTTTTCTCAGCCACCAACCTCTCTTGCCAGGAAAACTGCAATTGCTTCCTATCATGCCTGTTTCCAGCCTTATAAACGCCACCCTCTAATTGGAGCCTGTCTCTCAACCTCCATAAATGGTCTAAAGGTGTTCACATTTCCAAGCTAGGCTGCCCAGCATCCCCTGGGGAGTTTTCTAATAACAACTAAAGTAAGAAAAACTCTTTCTCCCTGTAGGAAGCCTGAAAGGTTGTGAGCCTGGGAGCTGCTGGCCACCATGGTTTGGGCATTATGAAGAAAGTCAATCTAGAGTGTTACAAAGATGGAAAAGAGCATTGAAGTCCCTGGTTCAATTTTCCCTAATGCTTTCTTATGACTTGAGTAAGCAAACTAACACATTTACCTTTGTGCCTATGCCAGTTAAGTTTGGTTTTCTGTTGCTTACAATACACATGTTCTAAGAGCATCTCATCTAAGGTATCTTGATTTATCTTTTCTTCTTGTTGTTTAAATTAATAGGCTTTATGTTTTTTAGAGTAGTTTTAGGTTTATGGAAAAATTGATTGGAATGTACAGAGACTTCCTACATACTCTCTTTCTCCCCCTTCCCTAGACACAGTTCCCCCTATTATTTACCTCTTGTGTTAGTGTGATTTTTTTTTCAAGGTATGCATTTTTTTTTTTGGTGAGGAAGATTGGCCCTGAGCTAACATCTGTTGCCAATCTTCCTCCTTTTTCTTTTTTTTCTCCAAAGCCCCAATACATAGTTGTATATCCTAGTTGTAAGTCATTCTAGTTCTTTTATGTGGGACGCCACCACAGCATGGCTTGATGAGCGGTGTGTAGGTCCACACCCAGGATCTGAACCCACAAACCCTGGGCCTCCAAAGCAGAGCACGCAAACTTAACCACTTGGCCATGGGGCTGGCCCCTAGTGTGGTATATTTGATGAACCAATGTTGATACAGTATTGTTAACTGAGGTCCATAGGTTACATCAGGGTTCACTGTTGTGTTGTACGTTTTGTGGGTTTGGACAAATGTACAGTGACAGTTATCCAACCATTACAGTATCATTCAGCACGGTTTCACTGCCCTAAAAATCCCCTGCGCTCCACCTGTTCTTCCCCCACTACTTCTCCCTCTTGATTTATCTTTTCACTCCACCATATGACACTGTGCTAGTTGCTGGGAACATGAAACCAGATGTATAAATAAATAAATGCACTGACATGCTTAGTGGTGTCTTAGTAGATGTCAGCATAGGGGACAGTAAAGGCACAAAGGCAAAAGTAGTCAAAGTTCTTTAAACCTAAGCTGGTAACACCAGTGAACACAGTGTGAGGTCTCCTGCTTCTACAATTCTTATTTTAGTGAGCATGTTACTGCTAGGAGAGTCACATAATAATAAGCAATATAGTATTGTCTCTACATCATGAGTTTTTTCGGTCTATACATATATATTCTTCTCCATCCAAAAAGAAACCTATTCAGTAAATTTAAAATTATTAAGGTAATGAAACAAATTGGAGATTAATCCCAAGAAACAGCCAAGACAAATATGAATCTTTCACTTCCTATTACCTCTATTGTTATTTTTAATAGTATTACCAGTCCACGATATAGTATTAGACACTATATATGTCTTCTGAGTCTATGATTCCTTTATTTGTAACATAATCTAGTACGGCACTGTATTTATTGATTTTTCTCCATATTTCAAACAAGCAAAGTTAAATCAGGGCACAAATCCACTATATGCCATTGATTATTTCTAAAATTTCAGTGGGGTCTTCACATTGAAAAACTCCAGTGGGTTTTTTTTTTTTAATTTTTTGCTTCTTCTCCCCAAAGCCCCCCAGTACATAGTTCCAGGTCCTTCCAGTTGTGGCATGTGGGATGCCGCCTCAGCATGGCTTGATGAGTGGTACTAGGTCCACACCGAGGATCTGAACTGGAGAAACCCTGGGCCACCAAAGCAGAACACGCGAACTTAACCACCCAGCCATGGGGCTGGCCCCATCCAGTGGGTTTTTTAATAATCCTACATTTGGAGAAGCTTGTGTCACACTTTCCTCTAAGTAGTAACAAAGAGAAACCAGTGTCTATATTTGGTCAGCACTGATACTCTGAATTTTTTGTTTCTAAAACTGAAAGGAGACAGGCCACAGTTCTTAGAATCAAGGAATAATCAAGGACTGGAAATAATTTTGTAACTGCAAAGCCACGCTTTCCCCATGAAGCATGCTAGCAGAGTTCAGTTTTGATCTGATGAAGCCAGCAGTCCTAATATCTCGTGGTTTCCCAAGGTTTTAGCATCAATATTATTCAGTAGATTCTACTTTTCTTCCTGGGAGGTAATAAATTGGGAACAGCAATGTCAAACCTAGATATGATCAGAAGAGTCATGGACTCTTCCCAAGGGAATATAGATAATTCCACACATTTTTCCTTTTTGGTCCTAAACCACAGTCCCTTACCTAATTTATCTACGTAGAACTGATCATCTGTAATTGGATTTGATTCTACGACAGTAGATACAATTGTATATTTGGTGTTGGGTGACAGATTTGTCCCAGATGAGAGAGAGTAAAGGACCCTGCCCAGACTGCGTGGTGGCATATGATCAGCCAAATCACAGGCCCCAGGCGCCTACCGGGCACAGCCCTGACTCACTCCCGTTTATGCAAGTTTTTACAGAATTACAGCCATTTCTCCTCCTAACTATAGCTCCCTATTTCTCTCAAAGTGTGACAGTTGGAATTAACTGCAGTTAAATTCCTATGTTTTTAAAATATCTTGAAATAAGAAAACCTACTAAATGTGACAAGGTTAAAGAACATCTGTGCTCTTTTAGGCTTTTCATGTGTACATCTGTGCCTAATGAAAAAAATGATCTCCGAGGTCCAGTCTTCTCTCTATTTTTTGAAGCCTTATGGAGTTAGGCCTGATCACTGCTCCTCCCTCTCAATCTAGACCCTGTTAAGAGGGGTGGAATTCTGCTGACCAGCTCAGGCCAAGAAGGGCCAACTCCTGGAGCTGGAGTAGGGGGGTGCGATAAGGGGGTGACTTCCCAAAGGAAAACCCACATGGCCTTAGAAAGGGCAGGGAGAATAGCTGTGCCACTTCCTTTCTTCATCTGGGAGGATATTGTCCATATATCCTGCTAATCCTTGTTCTCCTGCTTTTTCACGTTTTTAGCTCAATTTCTCAATTTTTATTATTTTCTTTAAAAATAATTTTTTCTCTTCAAATTATAAAAATAATATATAAAACAGATCTAGAATATATTTAAAGCCCTTACAGAAAAAAACAATAATTAATGAATGATCCATGTATGCAAGGAGGAAAAATGCCTATACTTTGCACATTATATATATGTGTGTGTGTGTGTGTGTGTGTGTGTGTGTTATGTTTAGTTTATCCTGTCCTTTGCTACCACAAACAAGGCTACACTGTACATCTTTGTACAAGTCTCCATGGAGACTTGTGGATTTCTCCAGGACAATTAAAAAGGAGTGGAATTGCTGCTGGGTCCCAGGGTTTTTGCATAGTTAATATCCCTACTACTGCCAGATCGTCTCCAGAATGGCCCCACCAGTCCTAGATTGATTCATTGTTAAAGATTTCAGGGCTCTGGGTGCCTTGCAATTGTTCCACTTTACACGGGCCCGGTCACCCTGAAGGAGCATCTACCTTTAAGCGTATGTAGCAGACAGTGTCGGAGACCTGACCAGATCCTCTTGTATGGGCTCTGTTCACCCATCCCCAGCTTCAGTGTTTTTGCTACTAACTATTTGCACCTGCAACTTTCAGCAGCCTGCCCTTAGACACTGGAGCCTCCTAGCCTGCAAGGGGAAGAGGCAGTGCCTGGGGATTTTATGTCCACCTCCACCCCCACCAGGACCTGACCTACTGTGTGGGAGTGCAAAAGCCCAGCTCTTGTGTCTCAGGTGAGGTAAACACCAAGCACCCCAGGAGATCAGGCTGAGTCTGCAACTTCACCTGAAACCTCACCTTTCTTAGCTTCTTCCCTTTCCCCAGCATGCTGCTTCTACTCCCTTATGGGTTTCTTCCTGGGGTTGTGCCTTAACAAACCACTTACACCCAAATCCTTGCCTCCAGGTCTGCTTCCGGAAGAAACTGACCAAGGACAGCACACATTTCTCTTTCACTGCTGAACATAAATGGCAAATTCCAGACATTGAAAATGTTAGATTCTTTAGCAAATTAAATTGGGGCTCATATTTGAAACCACTCTCTCAATTTCTCGATCTGGGGCATCTTAGTGTGTATGAGATCTCCCTGCTAATTGGCAATCCAACTTCCTCCCCCTCAACTTCAGTCCCATTTGCTGTGAAGGAGCGTGACCTTTCTGTTGGGTGCTCCCATAGACCACTCTAGGAACTCCATTTCAGGCTCTTTGGAGCATGGCTGTTAAGTTTTTCTGTGTATCTAAATATTCCTCGTATCAAAATCTAACTGCAATTGCCTTTAAGAGAACATGCCTCTCCCAAGTGGCTGCCAAATGAAGGTTTAGGTCATTTGTGAAGCTGGAAATCAACGAAAGAGGTAAGGAGATTAGTGAGCAGGGGGTTGGGAAGTGCAGGTAGCAAGCACAGGCCACTCTTCCAAAGGGTTTGACAGTGAGAGTCCTAGAGAACTAGGATGACAGCTTGAGGGAACAGCAGGTTCAAAGGAACGGGTTTTATTTCTTCAAGAGAAAAACAACCTCAGCGTTTTCAAGACAGAAGAATTGAGGCCAGTAAAATGAAGAGATAATAGGTGGATGAAAGCAAGGTTATTGATGGGTCAAGCTCCCAGAAGAGATGAGAGGAGTTGGAAATGGCAGCCTCAGAAAGGAAGAAAGATTCTTCCTCTCTGACTAATCAACAGCGTCTGTTTCTTCAGGCTGTGATTTCCTACGAGTTCCTACTCATGAATGCCCCTTTTCTACATTTTACACTTAGGGACAAGAACAGGGCCTGTTTGTACTATAGATAGAAGAGTGCCATTTTTAAATAGTACCTTACAGGAACATCCTGGAAGGATACCCATCCAAGTGCACGTGTATGGATGAACTCTTCACCTTGGTCAGCTCCTCAGGGACTCAGGGCAGACTGACCTATAGCTGGAGTCAGAGGGGTCTCATGCACACTCAAGGCTATCTATAGGTACCAATAGAAACCATAACAATGACTTCTTTCCATAATGAACATGTTGCTCTGTAATGAGTTTATATAGAGGGAGAAAATTTATCTCTAATTTTTGGTGATGATAGTGTTAAACTTTCTTCAATTTAACAACTGATTATTGTATTAGAGTTCTCCAGAGAAACAGAACCAATAGAATATGCATATATAGCTATATATAAGATTTATTACAGGAATTGGCTCAAATAATTCCAATAAACTAGAGATGAATATTATCCTCAATAACTGTACCTTAAAGCCTTTGTCTACAAATGTCTCCCAGTCTCATAGCTGCTCCACATTAGAGTCTTTCTCAGTGTTCCAAATCTGTGGGTCGGGGGGCTGGTGGAGAGGAAGCCCTGAAGCCATCTAACAGGATTCTCTTCCTTTCCCGTGTGTCCATGGAGAATTTATAAAATGGTATACTCTTTTCTAAGTCCTCCTCCTCCACTGAGTGCGCAATTTCCAAATGTTCCTGGGCCCAAAATTCAACAGGCAGAAGAGAGCCTGAGTTCAGTACTTCCTCCACATGACCTTCTGTTTCTCAGATTCTGCATCATTTGTGGACATTTAGCAACTCCATTACAAATTGCACAATTCCTTAGGCTTGGTTAGTTGATACAGACATCCACTTTTGTCATCAGCCCAGCATCCCAGGGTCTCTTTCAAGCAAATAGTAGAAGGGTCATGGGAAATTAATATTCTACTGAACCATGAATTGGTTCAGGCAAAATAACGGCATAACTTCTGACCATGCTTGGGATCACTCATCATTCCACCAGGTTGTCCCAATACCTCAGGGAACATTGTGTGGTTACGCTCGAGTATGCTCATCTAGGAGTTATGCTGCATGACGTACAATCTTACAAGCTCTTGCCTCTGTTGATTACACAGTATGCAACAAGTAAAAGGTTGTCATTTGGATTTCAGCTTAAAGGTCACCTCCTCAGAGGGACCTTTCCTGACCGCACAATGTAAATTAGTCACCCAGTCACTCTATAGCACTCTGTCTTAATTCTCTGCACAGCACATATGGCTAAATGATATTTTCCCTGCTCATTTAAGTTTGTCTATTGTCTACCCCTTCCCACTAGAGAAAGGACCCGGTCTATCTTGTTTATTGTAATATCCCCAGTGCCTGGACTAATTTTGGATGCACATAGTAAGCCCTCAGTATAAATATGTTAAATGAATTAAATCAAGGTAATACAATAGAAAGTGGCTGGGAGGCTGCCTTGAGGCTACTTTTAATATAGGATGGTCAGAGAAGGCCTCACTGGGGAGAAGATTTTTGAGCTGAAACTTATACAATGACAATTAGATACAAGTATGGGTTTTGGTTGTTACACTGGCCTGCACGTTTCTATTGTTGATATAAGACTGTTCTTGTGAACAAAACACTTTATAACTATTAAAGAGTGACCACAGAAATTCTCGGCTTGGCCTAAGATTTCAAGAGAACAGATATAGGATTAGACCTGCAGAGTGGGTTTAAAAGAGGTAATGAGAAATCATTTTCAATGCCTCGCAGAACATTTTCCTTTTTAGTAATCCAGATTTTTGTGAGTTTGTTTTTGTTTTTGTTTTTGTCTCTGAAGCTCTTTCCACCATTACAGCCTAATCGCCTGAGGAGAGGGGATGGCAGATACCATCTAGAACAAAAGTCCACAGAAGAGGACATGATAAGAGAACTATCCACTAGATTGGGGAGAATACATACTCTTCTAGTGAGCAGTGGAAAAGCTTAGGAGGGAACAACATGCACATCCCACCTGGGTTCTTTAGGGTTTCAGTGCTCCCGCCCCACACCCCTAAGATTCAGACAGTTGAGGGGTGGGTTGTGGAGACAGAAATCAGATGTGGAAGAGACGAGATGGGAGCCTCAGACTGGTGAATTGTGTCCTGCATAGAAAAAGGCCCTTGTGTGCTACAGTTCCTATTTGAAACGCGTGAGCAGACCTCCTCAGAGTGTCTCCTGGCCTAAACCAACATGGGTATCTGCAGCTAAGGAGAAAGAAGCATGAGTTGTTAGACAGAGAGGATTGTATTAGCTATTCTCAAGTCTCCCATACTTTCCCATCCAGTGTGGAAAGGATATAGAGAAGGTCACGGAAGCTAATCAAGAGTCAAGAGCTAGAGGGCTTGCCTTTGTGTCACTATCAAGAGAGGTGAGATGACACTGAAGGCCACAGGTTAGACAGGGTAAGCCACACAGCCAATGGAGGACAAAACTGGACATTTCAGCAGGGGATGCAGAGAGGATAGAAGTCACTAACTGCAGAGGTGAATATATACCCCAGTGGTGATCAACAGGAAAATAGAGTGAACAATATCACTTGGACAAGGAGCCCTTCCCCAAAGCTATGAGGCTAAATAAGCTCCTCCTTGTACCCAGACACCATCTTGGGCATAAGGAGAAGGAAGGGAGACTCTTCAGAAGAGAAACAACTCTGGTGGAGAGTTTGAATTTTAAATTGTTTGAATACAAGTATATATATATATACACTCATAAAATGAAACTATTAAACTGGAAGAGATTAAATTACCTTTTAATCATAAGCTTTAAAAAATGATTTTCTACAATCACCAGGAATTTAAGTAGCTCCAGAGGAAGATGAAGTCAGTTATAGAAATATAGAAGCTAAACTGTTGCACAGTCATTTTAGATTGATTCAGTTTTGACCCTACTCTGTATATATAGTGCAAGTGACCAATTCGAATGTTCCAGCTTGAGATGCTCGAGCATGCTCAGTTCAACTCACAAACCTCCTCACTAGGTGTTCAAGGATTCCTTTGATCTTATCGTTGTCCTGGAGGTAAAGGGAGGGTGCAAATAAGAAAGCAGTTTCCTCTATTTGAGAGGAGATTCAGCTGGGTATTGCTTTCATACCCACAGTGGCTGTATGATATACTGGCAGGACGCTTGAGGCCAGCAATATGAAATTCTCCATAAAGGTCAGGACCATCAATGGTGTGAACTTGAACTTCTCTGGCAGTGACCCCTATCTCCTAGCCTTTGAGTTCACCTCCACACCCCATATACCCTTCTTCTCCCTTCCTCAGTTTCTCCCAATTAAACCTATGTTCCTCTTCTTCTGTTACCGTACCAAAAAAGCTCTATTTTCTCTTTTTCTGACAGCAGCTATTAATGGCTAATAGGTAGAGCCATGATCATCCATTAAACCTGGGTCCCATAGAATCAGTTCCTTTTCCTCAAGAGCAGGAAGAGCTTTCTCCAGAAACTTTTTTCCCAGATCTCCCATTCCTGAAAGGGAAGCAAGAGCTTTGCTTTCCATGCTGGAGAAGGTTGCTCAAACATTCACTATCACCTTCCTTCCATCCCCAATAAGACAAATGACTTCTACTAATGCCAAAAAGAAAAGAAAAACCCAAGATGAGTTTTAGGGATAAAAGAAATTGACTCCAGTAAAACAAGGTGGTTAATCAAAAAAGAGAAAACATAGGATTCAGGAAAACAGAGACTTCAACATAGGAGAAAGGCAAAGAGACTTCCCAGAATAATAGTGAAGAGAAGTCCCAGGATGACAGATGAGCAGAAGCAGGCCTGGAGCAGCCAGTCCAGATAGGAGCAGGGGGACAGAAAGTTCTGGAAAGGAGATCTTGTCTCCAGGAAGAAAAGATAGAATTAGTAGATTATCTAATATCGTCCAAATAATGACATTGCTCTATTGAGGTAATCAGAGAAGGGAAAATGTGTGTGCGGTGTGTGTGTGTGTGTGTGTGTGTAAACAGAGAGAGAGAGAGAAAGAGAGAGAGATTGAAGTAAGACCTCATTTAACCTGAAAAGAAGCCAAAAAATAATGTGTAAAATTGATAAATCCAGGGAAATGGCAGTGTAACCACATTGTTCAAAATATAAATACCAGTAACAATAGTTAAAAAGTTGAAAATAATTGCCTCTGGGAAACAGGTATCAGGAGAGGTAAAGGATGGGACGAGGGGCTTCCTTTCTTCATTATTAGCTTTGGTGGATTAAAGACGGCCACAAATTCTTTGACACTCTTCCCATGGAGAGATAGAGTTTATTTCCCCTTCTCATGAATGAATTTGGTTGGCCTATAACTGCTTACCAATAACGTACCAGTGGACACAACACTCTGCTATATCCAGTCCTAGATTTTTAACAGGATTAGAAGCTTCCACTGTGGTTTCATGAATCCCTGAACCAACATGTAAGAAGACCAGCCACCTCCCACGAGGGACCACATGGAGAAGCCCTGAAACTGCATTAAGAGAGAGGTAACCAGCTGAGCCCAACCTTCTAGTCACCCTAAGATAGCAAACAACTGGCCTGCAAGCACACCTTTCATACACAAACCAACCAATCCACAGCCCATACCCCAATCACCTTCTCTATCTGCCTCTGGGGGCCACTATTCCCCTGCCCTAATCACCCCAGGGCCAGGTACCAAACAACTAGGGACAGCCCCTATGCCCTAGCGCTCTCCAGAATTATTCAAACTATGAGTGACATCAGCAAGATGGCCAAATAAGACATCCCCCACTTGTATTGCCCCCCTCAACAACAACAATTTGGCATCCATCTACAGACAAAGGTGCCCTTGCAGGAGCTATGGGAATCCAGCACTATATGCTAAGGGACCCAGGAGGAGTCTCACCGTACTCCCATCCCTGTGCATTGGATTATAGGCATACAGACTTTGGTCCCAGCTGTGGCCCTGAAGTCCAGCCCTTCTTGGCCATGGTCTGGGAGCTGCTGGAGAACACTGTCTTAGACAATCACCCACAGCCAAGAGAGTCTTTGTGGAAGTCATGTTCATGTATTCCTTTAATAAATCAAGTATCATCATCAAGGAAGAACTGAACAAACCTCAAGGAGAGGTTGGGAGAAGACCCTTCCATCTCAATAAAAAGGACTGAATAGAACCTGACTCAATCCAAGCTGTCACTCAGATTATCACCCAAGGAGCATCCACCACTCATCATCGATGAGTATACAGTTTGCAATAATGTTCATCCATCACTGGAGACTTTAATACTTTGTGAGATGACAGTAACGTAAGGGGAAAGCCTCATCTTCCAACCAAGACAGGATCAGGCAGAAGTGTCCAGAAATTGCCCTACAAACCAGAAGAGGAGTGGAACTGACTTTAGTTTGTATTTAGACTATGTATGGCGTAAAGCTTTATACCTTCTGATTGTCTTCCTCTTATTAGTTTGACAACTGAAGAAAAATATGCTTTCATGATATTAAGATGCTCTGTGTTTTTAATCACAAAAATTGTGGGTAGAAATAATTTTCTTCTTAAAGCCTTAAAGAGGCTTTACAGAGCCTCTGTCTTCCTGTTCTATTATGGACTATTGCTTTCTAAGTCTCCATACAACTGTCATCCTCCAATTGCTATTCATTGAACTTCTGGCTTCTATGTTTCTGGATTCTGTATGTTACTCTTGTTTCTTTATATTTTTTTTCTATTGAATATCTTGGGGTAATTTTTTCAGATGGAAGAAAATGTCTTTTTCTTCATACTGGAATGGTAATTTTGCTGGGTAATGAATTCTAGGTACAAAATCATTTTCCCTCAAAATTTTGAAGGTATTGCTTGTCAACATGTCCCTAGTTGCTGAAGAGACACCTACCAACAAATGCCTGTTCGTTTGAGATAATCTGTTCTTTTATTCTCTCTGGTCGCATTTAAGATTTTTGTCTTTTTCATTGGAATTTTGAGGCTTCAAGAGGATATTTTCATCTGTTCATTCATTCAACAAATTTTTACTCAACAAGTGGTATAGGAGTGCAAGTGATAAATCTGTGAACAAAACAGATTAAAATGTTTTCAGTTTCATTTTTGTTTTGTTTGTTCTTCTTTTCTTGGACCTCTGTGAGCACTGTCCATCTGAAAACTAGAGTCTTTTAAAATTCAAGGAAATGTGTTATTATTTATTTGTATTTTTATTTTACTCAAAGAAGCAAGGTATAAGAGATAAAGGAAAAGATTTTTCATACTTTCCATCTCTTTTTTTTTCAGCTCTAAACTCTGGGAGATTATCTCATTTTATCTTTTAGGTTATCAGCTTGATCTTTTTCCCCACCAATTTCATAATCAACTTAGTCCTTTTTTTTTTTAATTTTGCCATTTTTTTAAAATTTCTATGTATTCTTTCTTGAACTCTGCTTTCTCCTTTTATATAGTTGCCTGGTTTTTCCTAAATATTAAATATACGATATAAATATATACTAGAAATATACAATATTTTCCTGAATATCTCTGGGAATAGAATTTAAACTTTTAAAGTTCTCTTCTGTTCCTTGAATTACCTGTTTTCTCCTGGATCAATTATCATTTCACCTTTGGTCTTCCATTTCACATTGTTTGCTTTCCTCCTGTGTCTGGTGAGCTGTTCTCTCTTCCTATTTATCAATGATGGATGATATTTGTTAACATAGGCAACTGAGACAGGTTTTCTCTATGGTTGTATAGGTCCATTTCTCCAGGGGGCTCTCCCTTGAAAAGTGACAGTAAAAAAGTAGACAGAATTGTGTTTACAGGCAGCCAATATGGGTGAGAAACCAAGAACTCCTTCAAATACCAAATTATGAATGACTTTTTAGTGTATTTTACCCCTGGAAGACTTGGCCTCCTCCTCCTCCTCCTCCCCCTCCTCTTCTTCCTGTCCTCTTCCTTCTTCTTCATTTTGTTTTATTTTACAAGCCTACAGTTATCTTAAATCCTGTGCTACACTTTCTCTCAGGCATGAGTAATCCCTCTAGGGGCCTCATGCAAGCCTATTGTTGGCTAGAAGCATTAATAACGTGGGGCCTAAGGATAAAGCAACCGCTCCCATAGCCCCAGTTTAAGGAGTGGAAGAACAGTACTAACAGTTAGGACTTGGAATATAATTTGCAGGCCTTGGTGCAAAATGAAAGTACAGGGTTCCTTGTTTAAAAATTACTCAGAATTTCGAGACAATAGCAGGGCATTAAACCAAGTAGAGGCCCCTTCTAAGCACAGGGCACTATGCAGCTGTACAGGTCGCACGCCTGTCAAGATGGCCCTGACTCCCAGGTAAGCATTTCTCCAAGCTCTTCTACCAATAAATACGCTTAAACTCCTTGCCATTACCATTTTTCTGTTTTTCTACTGTTCTGCTTCTTCCATCGATACAACACCTTTTTTTTTTTTTAAAGATTTTATTTTTTCCTTTTTCTCCCCAAAGCCCCCCCGATACATAGTTGTATATTCTTCGTTGTGGGTCCTTCTAGGTGTGGTATGTGGGACGCTGCCTCAGCGTGGTTTGATGAGCAGTGCCATGTCCGCACCCAGGATTCGAACCAACAAAACACTGGGCCGCCTGCAGCGGAGCGCACGAACTTAACTACTCGGCCACGGGGCCAGCCCCGATACAACACCTTTTGCTTTCTATCATTCAGGAATTCCTCAGATCTTCTGGTCTACTGAGGGTACCTTTCCTCACTTTCCAAAGATTTTTTGGTTTTATTATTTTGGAAAGTGTATTTTCTGTTATTTTGAATCTTCGAGAAGAAGAGGAAATAGATGTCCATTTGAACCAAAACCCAGTTTCTTCTAATAACAAATGTTTAAGTAACCAGAAATATGTGGGCGGTATTCTGCTTTTAAAACTATCCAATCCCTTCTGATTTGTTAACCTTAGTAGTAGCAACTAGAGCTTAAGTTTAGAAACACTAAAATAATACATTGCTGGGGCACTTGTGTACTTCCCCTTAAAAAGTTTCACATCATTTCTTATAGGAACTCATTTTAAAAATAAACTTGGATATCAATTAAGTTGTCAGGCTTCAAAGTTGGTGGAGTTTCCTATTGTACAAAGAAGCATCACTTTACCAGGAAAGTCAGCTATTTTTAAGGTCCATTTTTCTTCAGCAAATGATGTGGTTTATACACAGAGATAGATGAACCCTATAAATCTGAGAGGAGGAAAGGAATTTTCTGATTTACATTATTATTTTTTTCTCTTTATGCGCACATCTTCGCAAACTCCACCACCATCAAAAGACGAAAAGCTTCACTGACACTTTAGCACCTGGTAAAGCCTTTAAAGGAGAAGAGACTCTCATTTGCCCCTCTAAAACCCACTGCAATTTTATTGAAATGATTTATCAGAAAGTGTTCAGAGTCCTAGGATTTCCTTTACATGAACATATTGTTTTCTGAGAGTTTTCCTTTGTGAAGGACGACTGCATTTAGCTGTTTCTAGCTATACTCTGTCAATTAGGGAGAAGTGGACTTTACAATGAAACATGACATGAGAACCATTGTTTCATGTCACTCTTACTTCATAACTTTGAAACAAGCCATTGACTTCACAAAATTTTTCCTTGCAACTTACAGAAATGAAAATTGACAAGGAAAGTGAGACACAACAATATCATATTTTTTCTGGAAATAATACAAGTAGGTACACTATTTTCAATGGACAGAGCAAGAGCCTTAAACATAATCCACATCTTTTGACCCAACAATTCAATTCTGGGAATCTACCCAAAAAATAATCTGGAAAGCACATTGCATACTACGTATGCTAATTTCCATTTTTTTCATAATACCAAAAGTAGTGTACTCTAAGAAGTGTCTAAGTATGGCTTCCCTTTAAAACAGAGCCTGAGACACAGACTTGGGCAGGTTGCTTATTTGAAAAGTAACTCTAGGAAACAGTAAAGAAGATAGAAAATTAAAGGAGAGATCAAAGAAAAAGCAATAAATGGTCTATTTTGAGCTGGTTACATCAGTAGGTAACTGGGGTCTAAGGTCCTGCTAAGGATCCTCTGAAGAACATGATATTGTGCATCTCAGAATTGGGGGACAGTGCCCCAAACCCACAGGTGTGTTGTATCCAAGCTCTCATCTTATCTGAGCCTTTAATAGGCCATTCCAACATTTTATCAGGCCGTTGTTTCTAAGTGATAAGGTATGTTGTAGTACTGATGGATCTTGTGGTCATGAGCCCATGATCAGACATCTTTTTCCCCCAAAATGGGTCACTTGGTCTATGACAATGTTTAGGAGGATCCATGTCAGGAAATCAGGTACAGGAGGTCAGAAGGCACTAGTAATATCAGAGGCACTGTTGGCAAGGAATGTAAACCCATCTTCTGCTGTACAAAAGCTTGGGCTAGATAACTGAATTATGAACCTGAGCCTGAACTAAAATAGAGGCCACTTAGAGCAGCACTGAGGCACTAAGGAGTGAAGACTTTTTGGACCTACAGGACCAGACCAACCACTAGCTGAATGCAGCTAATGGAGTAGCTGACACCACATGGAGCAGAGAACCAGCCTGGCCCAAATTCCTGACCCACAGGATGATAAGAAATAATAAATCATTTTTATTTTGAGCTGCTAAGTTTGGAGATGGCTTATTAGCAGCAAGAAGCCAGTAGCTTCTGTTTTCATGCTCTTGGAATGCTTCCCTTTAGAATCCAGCCACCATGTAAAAAGTCTGACTACTTCGAGACCTCCATACTATGAGCAAGCCCAAGCTAGCTAAGTAGAGGGGCTTTGTGGAGAAGCTCCAAGACTCCCTAGCCAATAGTCCTAGCTCAAATAGAATCAAGTAGTGCAGAAGAACCACCAATACAATCCACAGAATCAGGAGAAATTAAAAAAAAACAAAACAAAGCCAAAGAATCATTTTTAAGCCCCTAAGTTTTGGTGGGGCTTGTTACACCACAATAGATAATTGAAACACATGATTACTCCATTCATGGGCCCATTGCACAAGCACTGACAGAGGCTGGCTAACATCCACCAGATGTATCATCTTGTCCACCTTATTGCCAAGTGACTCCTCTGCCACAGATGCTTCCCAGCATACACTGTTATGAACACAAAGATTTTTGTGCCCAAACTCATAGGCCCATCCCTCTTCCTCTTTCCCCAGATCTTTACTTTGGTCTTCCAATCTTGCTCTTTTCAGGCCCCTGACCAACCAGCCAAGTCATTGCCAATGCTTAGACCAATTCTACCATACAAAATTAACAGATGCATACTGCTCAAAGCTCTACCCACTGAGAGAATTTCACCTCATTACTGCCCTATAGGGTACACTCCAAGGGGGGCCATAGTGCAGCAGCAGTCCGTTTTCAGATATCACTAACATATTGAGCCACGCTATCCATGAACCAGGCTGGTTATAGGGAACTCCTCCAGAAGTGACAGGGGTGAGCTGAGGGAAAGGTATGGGTGCAAGAGAAGTAGGTGGCATGGGGGTCAGGATTACTTATCCCTGTAACTTATTTATGCCCTTTGACCAGCTCCCAGATGCACTACTTCATCCTATCACATTGCAACTTCATCTTTCTAACATTATGACTTAGGAATGTAACTCATGACAAAGTTCATACTGGGCAGTTTTAATCACATGGTTATTTGATATCCCCATTTTCAGGCATTCCGTTTCTAGGACAGTAGACTTCTAGAGACTGTTTTTCAAATGATGGGTACTTCTTTAACACAGAAGTTATATTTTTGCTAACTCTAGAAGTCTTGCCTATAAATCTCTTATTGGGGCTTCCAGAAAGTCCACATATCATCCTTATCTAGCATGATTACTCCAAATTATATGGGATATGCCTGGTCTTGTCACTTGAGCAGTAGACTGGCTTTCACTACAAGCCTGGACCTGCTTCTGAGCCCTCTCCTTCTCTGAGCTCCACCTAAAATGTAGTCTTCTGACTTACCTAATAAATGGGTCAGATAATCACAAGAATAATATGTGTGCTTCCAAAATCTAAAGAGGCCCATTGCTGCTGTGCCATGTTTTTGTTCTTTGAACTTCTGTAGGAAGTTCAAAGCACAATAACTTTTCCTTTACCTTAGAGGGGGTATCCCTACATAGGTCAAACAATTGAGCTCCTAAGACTTCAGAGATATGAAAGAGCCCTAAATCATTGTAGGATTTATCTCCCAGACTGTGGCACCAATGTATCAAGCTTGCCAGGGCATCAAGACTACTTTCTACTTCCTATGCATCAGCCCAATTAACATGATGTCATTAAGATAGTGAATACTATGATGTTCTGTGGAATATCAAAATGATCAAAGTCCATTCCTACCACACTGTGATAGAAAGCAGAAGAATTAACATATCTTTGCAGCATGGAATATATATTGCTGTCCTTCCTGTATGAATGTTCTGTTTTGATCCTCCTTCCAGACAAGAAAAGAACACATGTGCTAGATCAACAGCCACAAACCAAGTTCCAGAGGCTGGACCTGGACCTATGATAATATGCTCTAATAAGATACTGCTTTGGGGGCCACCATTTCACTAAGCTTGTGGAAGTTCACCATCACCCATCTTGATCCATCTGATTTTTCCAGGGAAGATAGCAGTGAACTGAATGAAGATGTGCTGGGAACTACCACTTCTGTATTCTTTAAATATTCAAAAATGGTATTAATTTCTGTAATTCTACCTGGGATGCAATATTCCTTCTGACTTACTGTCTCTGCTGGGAGAAGCAATTTCAAGGATGATAGGATTTCAGAATAGCAGAAGCCAAGTGGTTGTACTTAACCAGCTGTGCCTTCCTATCATAATGGTTCTTCCTCCACAGGTCAGGAAAACCATGTGAGCATTCTTCCAGTTTCTAAGAATATCAATCCCAATTATTCACAAGGGGACTGAGGAAATGACCATACGCTGGGTCTGTGGACCCACTGACACATTATAAGATGGATCTGGGCCAGTACTCCATTTATCATCTGGACACCATATGTCTCCACTCTTAACTTTGGCACCATGAGGGCATTTTCACATTCCCTGATATGGGTGTCAATTTAGACCCTGCGTCCAATAGCTCTCAAAAGTCCATCTCTTTCCATAGTGTACAATTACTCTGCTAAACAGTCACAGTTCCCTTTGAGATAGAATGGGAACCATTTATTGCATATACTTGCAGTGACATTAAAGGGTTCTTCCTTTAGGGGACAAAGCCTCACCTTCGATTGATGGGCTCAGGTATAAGAACTGACTTAGATCGGGAGACTGGAAAAGAGATCGCAACTTTCCAATATGACAGCTGATATCAGTATTCTTCTCAGCAGCTCTTAATTTTTTTCTGATTATACAAGTCAAGTCATGATTTGGCTCACTGTTTATCTCATTCACTCCCAAGAAAACCATGATCTATTAGACCTTGTCACAGATCACTGCAGGTCACAATGCCCTGGGTGCAACTCTACTCCGTCTGCCTGACTTAATAATTATGTCTACCATGCCTCAGATGGTTAAGTGCCATCACCTGACCTCTGCTATTCTGGAATTCCATCATCACCATGGACTCTATGGAACCCAGTTCTATGCAGTATGGAGCTCTAGGAGTGCAGCCATGGGAGTGAGTGTACTGCTCAGATCTCCTTTCAAGAGAGAAATTGCTGTAAGGAGTAGTTAACTGACAGCCTCTGGCTGCCTTAAGTTTCAGCTCTACTGAAGCATTCACTCCAAGGCCACACACTCCCCAGCCTCCTCTCAGTCAAAGACTAAGCATGGCGGAGGTTCTAGAGCTGGTTCATTCCCGTCCATCATGGGACTCTAATGGGCGATGTTTGTCCTGGGGCTCCCTGTTGGCTTAGCTGAGACTTCCTCAGAGACTCTCAATCCCTGTGATTATTGCGATGCTACTGCCAACAGCAATAAGGTTCCTGTTGCCATATGGTGGTTGAGTGATCCAGTCCCACTAAACAATCCCAGGCTGATTATTATTATTATTACTTTCTAGAGCCACCGTCAGTGCTCCCTGTCTTAGACACAGACTTGAGCACAAGACTGGGTAGTTTACTTGGGAAATGATCTCAGGAGCAGAGTAAAGGAGCAGAAGAGAGAAAGGAAAGGGAAAAAAGTCAACTAAGGGTAAATTTTTAGCTGGTGGGCAATTAGGGCTCCATCCCGCTGGGATTCTCAGAGGAATCACATAAATGTACCTCAGAATTATTCTCCCAAAGAACGAGAAGCAAGAGCATTGATCTGCCAGCTCCCACTCCTCTATGACTTACTTTCTTTATTATTCCTTTATTACTTCGTCCCAAAGGGTGTTAATTCTTCTTACTCTTAAGATTTCCATTGAACCTAAAAAATGCCTAAAAATCACATGTTTTTTCAAACTCAATCCTCTGGCTCATTATTCAGGGCTCTTCACTACCAGAAGAAGCCTAATAAAAGGGTAGAGTTAAGTGTCTACTTCCAGCAGGCAATTTCACAAAGCCACCAGAAAGCCTCTGTGACTAAGCAATGGACCTGTGCCACAGCTTGGGGATGCCGAAAGCAACTTTCCACTCAATGGAAATGAGACTTCAAATGCTAGACTCTTTGGAGAGGAAACTGACAGACCCAAACCAAAGCTTAAACAACCTAGAAGAGATCCCAATGGGGGAAGGGGAGGGACTGCATGAGATACTGGATTCATGAGGGGGGAAGAATGATATCATGGAGAGGACCAAGGGACAAGGAAGGAATTGTTAAAGGTTCTGCATTCGTTTCCTATGGCTGCTGTAACAAACTGCCACAAACAACGTGACTTAAAACTACACATTTATCCAGATGCTGGAAGTCCAAAACCAAGGTACTGGCAAGACTGTTTCCTTCTGGAAGCTCTGAAGGAGAACCCGTCCCATGTCTCCCTCTTAACTTCTCATGGTTGCAGGCAATCCTTGACATTCCTTGGCTTGTAGACCTATCACTTCATTCTGTGCCTCTGTCTTCACACGGTGTCCTCCCCTTTGCATGTCTGTATCTCAGTGTCCAAATTTCCCTCTTCTTATAAGGACACTAGTTCTTGGATTAGGGCCCAACCTAATCCTGTCCACCTCACCTTGACTTGATTACATTTATAAAAATCTTATTTCCAAATAAGGTAACATTCTGAGATTCCTGGTGGACATGGATTTGGGGGGAACACTATTCAACCAAGTACAGTCTCCAAAGACAAATAACTAACCACATAGCTCTGTCCTTTTGGCCACATAAACATGTGGCTTCAGGGGGAAAACAGAGTAACTATTACTACACACTTATCCTGGTTTACATCATTGGATAACTGGATAATCATAGTCTTCACAAGCATGTGCCAGAGCCAAAATAAAGTGGTATATCATGCCAAGAGCATTCCCTATTTTCTGTGGTTTCTAGATTCCTTTACTCACAGAACCCTTTTTTTTTTTTCAAATGAAATTTTACTAGGAGTGTTTAGACAAATAAAATGGATAAAAATTTTTCTCGTAGAAGTGGAGCTGGAAGGACCAGGGTCTCCTCCTCTGGGCAGATTATAAGGAAAAGAGCTGCACAGGTTACTGGAAATTCACTTATCCACTTTTCTGTTTAGTTCAGGAAGCAATTGATAAGCACAAGTAACACTGAGCAAAATAGGTACATAGGATCTACCAGAAAAGGTAGAGAGAAGAACAAAACGAATTTATCAAGGGCTAGAGAAGAAATGGCTATGGCCCCTGTGGACAGTGATCACAAAATGGATTAACTATGGCAAGACTTTGAAGTGGGGCTAGGAGGCCATTGGAAATGGGGCTTATGCACACGCACCGCATCTCTACCCGGGTGAAGTGTAACTCTTGAAACTGTGCTTCACTGTTGTCGTCTTGACCTTCTTTCAAGAAATATGCTGGGGCCGGCCTGAAGGCTGAGTGGTTAAGTTCACACACTCCACCTCAGCGGCCCAGGGTTTCACCGGTTCAGATCCTGGGCACGGACATGGCACCGCTCGTCAAGCCATGCTGAGGTGGCACCCCACATGCCACAACTAGAAGGACCCACAACTAAAAATACAAACTATGTACCAGGGGGCTCTGGGGAGAAAAAGTAAAAATAAAATCTTTAAAAAAAAAAGCTTATTCCCATAGATAAAACTTTTTGCCTTAGAGATGGCCTTAACAACCCATCATGTATAGCCAAGAGGCAACAGTTGTTGCCAGCACCAATCACAAATTTTGCAAAACAACCTGTGTAATTTATCCCTTTTTGCCTTTGAAACTGTTGCCTCCTTTGTCTTTTTTGGAACACGTTTTGGGTTTCTACCTGAATCTGTGTCTCCCAAATTGCAATTCTAATTGCCCAAATAAATACCTGCTATTTGAATTGTAGTGAATTTTTCCTCAATTGATACTATCTTAAGTATTAGGAAGCAAAAGGGAGAGAAAAAGTCACAGAATACCAATCTGTGGCCTCCTGGTAATATGAGGGGAGAGGGGAACAGGATGAAGGGAATAGGAAGGAAGGACTTCCTTATACAGTGATTTAGAGTCGAGGCTAGTCTTTCTCTGGCCCTATTATGGACTCAGGGATGAAGCTCTAGAGTTTCCTGGGTCAAGTTTGAGGCAATTAGCTACATAGTGCAGGCAAGTTTACACTGAATGACCTAGAGATCTGCTGTTTCCCAAATAAGTGGATAAACAGAAGACTTTAGTCTCCAGACTTATTAATCTAATACCTTCTGTGAGCACTCAGCACGCATGGAAGGCCAAATAAAAGCATTCAATATAAATAAATCAATAATAATTTATATCTCTTGATTTCTCCAAAGAGAAATGTTTATATGTGGAGAAAAAAATAAATAAAATGGCATTTAAAGGAAGAACTATCCCTCCCCGCAAACACACAGGACATTAAAAAAGTGAGACGTTAAGCCATCTGACATGTCTTCAGAGTCTTTACCAAAGCAGGGAAACATCTGTCAAGATGCCAGGGCCTGTGAGTCCATGGGTTGGTTAAGTTTGTCTAAAGTCAGCCTCCCAAGAAAGCACTTTTATCTGTTGTCTTAAACAGTTTAATAGTTTAACCCATTCATTCTCACATCTTAGAACTAACTGAGTGTGATATGGGGCAAAGAGCTAGTTGGGAACAATTCTGATGTCAAAATGTTGCTAAGCAGTCTTACAACCATTTCATGAAAGGTCTGAATAAAGGATATTTTGTTCAGTGAATGCTGTGCTACCACTTCCGCCTCAGTGACTAGTTCTTCTCAGGGCAAGTCTCCCCTCTTCCAGGGGCTGTCTTCATCAGCTCAGGCTGCCATAACAAAACGCCACACACTAGATGGCTCAAACAACTCTCTCTCATGGTTCAGGAGGCTGGGAAGTCCAAGCTCAAGGCACCCGCACACTTAGTGTCTGGTAAGGTTGCTTCCTGGCTTGCAGATGGCCACCTTCTTGCCATCTTGAGGGAGGCGCCACCCTCAAGGCCTCATCTAAACCTAATTACCTCCCAAAGGTCCCACCTCCAAATACCATCACACTGGGGATTAAGGCTTCATCATACGAATTTGGGGGTCACACCAGCATTCAGACCATAGCAGAGGCTCTTAACCTTTCGGGGGTCATGGACCCCTTTGGAAGTTTAGTGAATAATAATCTTAAATGCATTTTTGAAATATATAGAATATATTTCTAGGGAGAGAATAGAAAAGCTACAATATGTGTGCGTATGCACACACATACACTCACTCACACACATGACAATAAGCATTAATTGGAGGTGGAATTCTGGTTTAGGGGTCTCCTCTGTCCCCCTACAAGGAAAACAGAATAATAAAACAAAATATATAGAATTATAAGAACATCAATTACATCAAAATACAGTGATCAGAATATTTTTTAAAAACAAATTTGTGATAAGTCACTGCATATCCTCTGTATTTAACACACTAAATAATAAGATCTAGAGGCAGGTCAAATAACTATCATAATTTCAAAGTAGTGATGAGTGTAGGTGATATCTTGAGAGATCTGCCAATCACTGTAATATGATGTGAAAATATCTGTGATTTCTATTGGTGACAAAGTCATAGGTACTACTAGCATTACTGTGATGTGTTGCCTATGTTCATAATTGAAGAAAATGCTAATGTCAGTTGGAAGTGAGTGAAAATAAAAATGTAATGTTTTCCCGTCCACACACTGAGCCCCCAGATTGAGAACTCCTCCACGAGGCTCTCTTTGATTTCAAAAGTTCTCCTTTCCTCAGTGCTCACAAGGGACAACAGGCCTGGATGAAGAAACACGGCCTCAGAACCCCCAATTCTCATCGTTCCTGCTCATGGGTGTTCTAGTGGAGATCATTCATATCCCACCTCCGCCAGCTTGGCTGGGGCTCCTCGGCACATCAGGGACTACCATCCCTGGGGCGTGGGGAACAGCGCTCTTGTCACTAGTATCAGAGATTTCAAAAAATGGAGATAGAATGGAGAATAAAAACTGTCTGGTCTCGACTGGACAGTCCTAGGGCAGGCAGGAAGGGAGGGCTTCACAGCCCACCACGCAACTAACCCAACCGGAGCAAACTGCTAAGTGGGTCAGGCACCCTATGGTGTTTCCCGTGCAGTATCCATTCATTCGATAGCTCAATAATTCACACAAGAAACATGTAAGAGGGCCTACTTAGTGCTAGGCACCACGCGAGGTGCTGAGAATGGATGCCCCGGCTCTCGTGGACCTGCAAACCTGGTCTACAAGAGCATGAAAATGCCCAAGAACCTCTCAGTATGAAAATAAGAAGGAATAGAGAGGCCAGACAGTTCATAACCCAGAGATCCATCTCCCAAATGATGCTCTAAACCCAGGATGCAGTTTGTAAAAAGAGAGAAAACTAATTAAGTACCGACTATGTACTGGGTACGCTACTATAAACACTTTACATTCATTATTTCAAGACATCTTCAGGAATGAGGAAGAAAATGGGTTTCTGAGTGGATAAATGGTTTGTTTACCATTGGTACATAACTAGCCTTGGTTTTGAATCCAAGTCTGCCTAATTCTCAAGTGCACAATCTTTTTTCAGTACATCATGCATTGTTGACACTGGGTAGGCCTCTTGACCAGTTAGAATCGGTTTCCTTATCTGGATATAACAATATCATGGATCATTTGAGAATATATATACAAGTGCTGTGTAAACTATAAAACACTAAACACGTTACTGTTGTTGTAATCATATGGCAGTGTTATTACTATCATCAGATATTTGGTATACAATAAAACTTCTGAAACCATCAGAAATCCTGGGCACCTAGACAATTCTATAACTAATGAGCCAGAGCAAAGAGGATGGTTATGTCACAGTAATGTGGGAAACAATATATTCTGATCTTTCCTGGTAATTGTTCTATTATTTAAGGGAATTGAGTCTTTACTAATAAGGAAAATAATTTTCAAACTAAGTCCCACTTAATATAATATTTAGTTTCTAAAAAGTTATGTAAAGCAAAAAAAAGTAATAAAATTAATAGTATGCTAAATGTGATAAAGAAGCCACTTATTCAACACTGAAACGAGATATAAGTTTTATTCAAAGGGCCAAAATTTCTCACAGTTTTTTTTTTTTTAAAGATTTTATTTTTTTCCTTTTTATCCCCAAGCCCCCTAGTACATAGTTGTATATTCTTAGTTGTGGGTCGTTCTAGTTGTGGCATCTGGGACGCTGCCTCAGCGTAGTTTGATGAGCGGCGCCATGTCCCCGCCCAGGATTCGAACCAGCGAAACACTGGGCCGCCTGCAGCAGAGTGCGAGATCTTAACCACTCGGCCACAGGGCCAGCCCCTTCTCACAGTTCTTGAGCTCTATGAAAATAGATGTGCGATTATCTTCTCAGATGCAAACTTGCTCTTGATTTTTTTTTTTCCAAATGGTTTCATTGTGCTGGTGTTCATTGAAGTGGATTTGCTTTGTTTTGTAAATTTTTTTAATATTGTTCTCTCCTGTTCACAACAATAACACCTGCTCATTACTGGGGTTAAAAAAAGAGAGAGAGAAATGCACAGAAAAATGAAAATGCCAGAGATAACCGCTGTTAATCCTCTGTGTAAATTTTTCAGCCAATTTTTAAACTTTTCAATAAATTCAAAACTTTTTTCTTGAATTCTCACTCCTTTTAGCAAGCAGTCTCTCTTTAGTGGATTTAGCAACACTGACTTTCAATATAGAAGGCAAAAATGTCTTTCCTGGTAAAGGAATATGTTCAATGACCCAACTATGTACCAACGGTTTAAAAACAGAAGATCTGTGAATGTATTCACTTACCATCTGACACTCAAAATAAAGGAATATTATTGTGTCAGAAAACATAAAACACCTCTGAGGGCCTTGGAAGGGGAGGAAGGAGAGGATAGAGTTAGTTAAAAGAGGCCAAGAGAGATGCACTTGCCCCACGGACTCCCTGCTGGCTGGGTCCTCCAGGGGGCGCTCCTGCATCCCACCCCCAACAAGCAGCAACCTGGGTGTGGCTCCCCGCCCCCTCCCCCCTCCATCCTCACTGCGGGACTGGGGACAGTGGTGGGAAAGCCATGCCCCATTTTTTCAGGCCCTGTATTTTCTCATTCTGCAAAGCAAAATTGTTATGCTAGTCTTCGTAATCCATTGGGTTAAACAAAATGTGATTTCTGGGGACTACAGAGCCCCGCATTTTCTCCCCAGTTTACTAATGCTGGAACCAGGACTAAGCCTTTCACTTCAGAAATAGAAATAACAAGATTAAACTCCCCAAGTCTGGCTGAAGTAATATTGTGTCATAAATAAATTTTGATCTAAGGATGATCAGTCAAGGTGGGGAAGCCATTTTGGATTACATGTGAGGGCAGAAATGAGGAAATTCATGAAGAAGACATGATATTTTCCAGAATAATCTCTGTTTACTTTCAGCTGACTGGGAAAAAATAAAAGCAGGCCAAATTATTTTTGTAGTTCAGTTGCAAACGCAGGTGGCACTGCAGTACTTAACTTCAAGAACACGTCCCTGTGTGTAACAGTGCCAGCCAGCACACCAGGCTTCCCCTGCAGTTTATGCATTCATCAAGAACCCAAGATCCTGGGGCCGGAAGTGATCTTTAAAAATCATCTAGTCCTGTTTGATCCTGGGGGTGGACCTAGTACCACTTATCAAGCCATGCTGTGGCAGGCGTCCCACATATAAAATAGAGGAAGATGGGCACAGGCTTAGCTCAGGGCCAATCTTCCTCAACAAAAAGAGGAGCATTGGCAGCAGATGTTAGCTCAGAGCTAATCTTCCTCAAAAAAAAAAATCATCTAGTCCAAACCCCTCATTTTTAGAAGAGGAAACAAAATTCCAGAAAGGTTCAGTGAATTGCTTCAGATTGGATCTCTAGTTAATAACTAGAATACGGGTCCTCCAGCCCTCACTGCAGTCTTGATTTTATTTTGCTAATGGTCTCTCTGTGCTAATTTCAACATTAAAAGCCTTCAAACATGCACTAAATGGGGTTTACCTAGGTGGGGTGGCTGACCTGCATTTGTTTTCACTCAAGATAATATTGTTGCCCATTGTTTCTTTATAATAGCTATACTATGACACTAAAGAATTAATAGTGGATCTAAAGATAGAGTGGCTGTCATGGCTAATTTCATGTGTCAACATAAACTTTGCCTGGGCCATGGAGTGCCCAGATATTTGGTCAAACGTTATTCTGGGTGTTTCTGTGAGGGTGTTTTAGGCTGAGATTAACATTTAAATCAGTAGACTGAATAAAGTAGATTACCCTCCTAATGTGGGTGGGCCTCATCCAATCAGTTGAAGGCCTGATTAGAACAAAAAGGCTGTCTGTCCCCCAAGTAAGAAAAGAATTTCTGCCTGACAACCTTTGAACTGGGACATCAACTTTTTCCCTGCCTTTCCATTTGAACTGAAACATCAGCTCTTCCTGTGTTTCCAGCCTGCCAGCCTTTGGACCAGAACTAAACCATTGGCTCTCCTGGGTCTCCAGCTTGTCAGTCAACCCTGCCCATCTTAGGACTTCTCAGCCTCCATCATCATGTGAGCCAGCTACGTATAATAAGTCTTTTTAAGTGTATGTGTCCTATTTCTCTGGAGAATCGTAACTAATACAGTGACCTTTCTGAATGTTCAGATGTTGTATTTCTCATGTGCCTCAAAATACACTTTCAAGATAATTTTATGAGCTTTTGCCCAGCTGCAAATGTAAACCATTTGGTACCACCGCCATAGTTCAGATACATTAAAGAACAAAGGACCAGAATGAATATGAACTCCCAAATGTCACGGCTAAAATGAGTCCCATAATATTCTGGTACGAATACGCTGATCAGCTGGGAAGTTCAGAGGTTAAGTTCCTGGAATGGTAAAATTCTATCACCAGATCAGAAGTCGTCTGAGAAAGCAGGTCAGTTTGAGGGTGGCTGGCCAACAAATGGAAAAAACAAAAAAGAAGAAGAAGAAGACTCTGATAAAAATACCTATAACTAGCATGTATTGGTGCCTACTCTATGCAAGGCACTTTGCAATCATGCATTCATCCAACAGATATTACTGAGCACTTTTTATGGGCCAGACATTGTTCAAGGTGCTGGGGATACAACCATGTAAAAACAGACTTGAGTTTCTGCTCCTGTGGATGTCACAGTTTAGAGAAGGGAGATAGACAAGAATCAGATGTTATGGAGAAAAATAAAGCAGGGAGAAGGGAGAGATGGTACTAGGAGCTATAATTTTTGATAGGGTTGTCAGAGAAGGCATTACTAAAGTCAAGTGACTTTTGAGGATACAGCTGAATGAAGGAGATAAGGAAGCAAGTCATATTAGGGAGACATTTTTCAGGCATGGAATCAGCAAGTGAAAAGGGCCTGAGGCAGGTGAGTCTTTGTATACTCAAAGAACAGCAAAGAAGCTAGTGGAGCTGGAGCAGAGTTAGCAAGGGAAGAGTAGTAGTAAATAAGATCACAGAAATAACAATGAATTAGATCATGCAGAGTCTTGAGTGTCTGTGAGATAAATAGTAATAGTGGTGTGAATGAGATAACCGGGGTTCAGAGTGGTTTGTAATGTTCCCGTAATAACTTAGCTAGTAAACGGTGGAGGCTGGCACAGACCTAGGTACCTCTGGGTCTAAAGCCCTTACTCTTTGTACTTGACTATTTTATCTTTCTGCAGAGAAAGCTTCGAGCCTCTCCAATTGCTTTGTGTATCTCTAGTGTAGTACTTGCCGTAAATATTTGCTTTTTTTTTCACTACCCAGCATATCACATATCCTTCCTGTTTGGAGGGAAGTCCCCCTTGTGTGAGTCTTGGCTTGCCATAGTAAAACCAAATGACTGGATAGTCCTTCTCCCTAGCCCATAGCAGCTGGGGTGAGAGCATGGGACTGGGGTCAACTTGATGCCTCTGACCTAGACTTGAATCCTGAGGCTGTAGCCCAAAGAGGCAGGGTCAGCTGACCATATGGGGCATCCAGCAATGCTGGCAGCAAGTGTCCGGCAGAGGCCGTGGCAGCAGTAGCACCCTGACCAGAAGTGCCTACAGCAGGACCTTGGCTGTATTCCTGATCCCTTCCCTCTTCTCAGCCTGGTTTCATCATTGCCAACAATCCGTGAGCCAAAAGAGATGAGGCAGCATCTCCCTCCGCTCCAATTACGTACTCCTGTTGGGAAAAAGTGTGCAAAACTTTGGAATGGAAAAAAAAGAAGATTATTGAGTGTCCTGTTTAGTGTATCCTTCCTGTTATTTCTGCCTTTTCTTCTTTCTGAGCTATTTTACAACTCTTCACAGGTTTCCCCCGCTATCTGAAAGTTCCTTTTATGCCACTTTGCTTTTACAGAAGACCTACAGTAGTACCCGCTTTCACTAACTGAAAGAAATCTGAAGAGCATTTTCACTTTTACGAAAAAAGGCAAAAAGCAAAAATAGCCTTCAGCGCTGTTTTGCAGCAAGCCGTTATAGAGATACTGTTGTGTTTCAAGCTTTCCACATGAGCCACAGCAGGCCACGGACCTCAACCTTTGACCTCCAGGCAGGCAGACACAGAAGGTGTGGACGTTACTGACCTGCCTGCCCTGACAGATTCAGACGATGATGAGATGTTAATAGAGGCCCCTCTTCCTCTCTCTCCTACACCCCAGGCTCCTGTATCTCCCCCCACTCCAGCGACTCAGCCTAACACCCCATCATGACCACCACCACCTCTCAGCCTTCCCATGCGCTCGCTGTCTCCCCAATTCTGGTGAGTGAAACTACACCGTCCATACATCATTTCTACTTTATATAGGCTGTGTATTTATCATATCATTCTGGCTTTTACTATATGTTAGTAATATTTTAGGTTTTATGTATTATTTGATATGATGTGGTAGGTTATTTTTTGGGTCTGGGGAGGCTCACAAATTTTTCCTATATAAGTTACTAGTAATTGCTTCTTCACTTTACTCCATTTCGGCTTACAAAAGTTTTCATAGAATATTCTACTCTCGGATAGTGGGGGGAACCTGTAATTTGTAGACAGCTGAAAATAATACAAATGATTCTTGTCCATACAAATGCAAAGTAATTGTGTCAGAATGCAGTTGATTATTGCCTGTGTTACATGTGTTTGTAAGTTCATTTTAGCATTCCTTATTTTCCAGTCATGTGTCACTTAACATTGAGGATATGTTCTGACAAATGCATTGTTAGGAAATTTCACCATTGTGCAAACATCATAGAGTTGTACTTACACAAACCTAGATGGTATAGCCTATGGCACACCTAGGCTATCTGGTACTAACCTTATGGGACCACCTCGTATGTGCAGGCCGTCATTGACCAAAATGTCATTCTGCAGCACATGACGGTATGAGTTTGTAGAATTCTCCTTCCAGTCAGTTGTAACTTCTTATTGTTTCCTCAATAATTAATGAGTTAAATAAAATCTGTCTCATTTATTTGTTAAGTCGTTTCAGCATTCCTTATCTGCCTACGTATATATGTGTAGTATTTTGAATTCCTTCAGCCAGTAGCATCTTACTGGTTTCCTCAATGATTAAGAAGTTAAACAAAATCTATGATGCATGTTCATCTTATATTTTTATCAGACACATGATTTTTCCAATTAAAAATATTATTCTCTAACAGTAATGAACAGGAAAATGACACCACTGTCCTGTCTTTAGTTCAGAGCTCTTCCCCTCTGACTGCCACCCACCATACACAGCCATCGACTTCATGAGGCAGGAGGCCCGGGTGCCAATCTTTGCTCTGATCTTAACCACTTTGAAAATTCACATCGTTTCCCCGGACTTCAGTTCCCTCATCTTTGAAACGAACAGAATGGATTCAAGATTCTTGAAGATCCAGCTCAGCTTAACTTCTTGTGATTGACTGTATCACATATCCTTATGTCTCTCATCACTATCCTTTACAAGTTTCTCATAGCTTCTCCCAGATACTGCTGTATTCATTTTCTTTATTTCACTTTCCACCACAGCATGCCCTATTTTCCTTCTCTTACTTTCTCAAGGTTCAGTTCTTCGGTATTCAGTTTCCTGTCTCCACACATCCTGATACACATACACACAAATACAAATTTCTTTGTGGAAACCAAAAGACTCTAACAAATTTGTAGTTATTATAGGATTACATGGAAGAAACAAGGGATTTCCACTCTGCTTTGCCCTTAATCTCTCTGAAAAACTACCTCAAAACAAAACAAACAAGAACTTCACTAAAAAACTACTTTGAACAAACAAACCACTTTGATCTCATGTTCAGTTTAGCCCAGAGATAGATAATAATAGCACAAGTAATGGCCTTTCTCTTTTCTTCACCATTTCCTTTTCCGGAACCACACTCAGGCTTCTCCAGCTGGGTCAGGAGAATGCACGTTCTGAGGATCAGTTTGTAGCCTAAATAGACAATTACTCAGGCCTGCATGGCAAGCCTCAGGAGTCCTGATTCTGTCTCCGTGCTTCTTCACACAACATGGCAAGCGTCCTCAAGGTCAGTCACCCTCAGGGAATTTGCACATACAGTATGCTTTCATGTATATTTTTCTGCCAAGTGCAGTTAAAAATATTGATGGTATCTTTTCTATCTAAAGGAAAGACCCAGTAAGAAAACCAAATGAGATTTTCCCAAGAGTTGTTTCTAATGTTAATTGCTGACAAGTGTGATGTGATTTCTAAGCTTTCTCATAGCTCATAAAATGTCGTGGGGTGTTTGGAGGATGAAGGAATTGTGCCAAACAAAGAATTCAAGAGGAACTTCCAGGCCAAGGAAATGCATGTGCAAAGCATGGACACTTCAAAGCAGCCCAGCGTCCTAAGCATGGGGAGTAAGTAGTTCAATGTGGCTGCTGTAAAGGGCCTGTGTAGGGTGGGGGAGGGAGAAAGAGAGAGGATCAGGAGGAGGCAAGCCCGAAAAGATAAATGAGAGCTAGACTGCCAGGGCCAAACCACCCCCTGCCCTGCCAGGAAGCTCACAAGAGGAGGCCTCTGTCAGATCTGCTTCCTCATAATTCAACAAAACATGGAGATATGACTTCTGAAATTTCTCTTTTGAGGTACTCATTCAAACTAATAGCGTTTCCTCACAGACAAATACCAAGAAGTTGTTTGACCCTAATGTTTGCTGAAAAGTACAACTACAGAAAATGGATGTGTAGTTAGGGGGGGTTGTTTTTCTCCACACAAACATATGGGAGTGATAATGTTTCCCTCCCCACACCACCCCCTCTCTTTGATGAGGATCAAGGCTGCCCCAGGGAGAGAAGGCCAAGGCCTCCTGGCCTACATACCAATCCATGTCATCCTCCAGGAAGTATAGGATGTCCTGACTTGATTTGATCTGATTCATATCCAAAGTTATAGGACCACCCCATAACCAGACCCCACCTGCACTGATACCATTTTAACGACTCTTTTACATGATCTTTCGTTTGTCTTGTAAAGAAATAACTCATATACCTATGCCACTGATACCATTTTAACGACTCTTTTACATGATCTTTCGTTTGTCTTGTAAAGAAATAACTCATATACCTATGCCTTATACATTTAGCCCTACCCTTGACCCCTGACAGCTCTTCACTGCCCATGGGTCCTGTCCCCAAGCTATTCTCTAAATAAAAGAGCACTACTACCATACCTTGAGAGTCCAAGGAATCTTTCTGTCAACTCCGAGGCTCACTGAGCCCACATCATCTCCATTATCAGGAAGTCACTGAGCAGTCATCAGTAGAAGTAAACATGCATAGTTGCAGTAACTCCAAATACTTTATGGTGCATTAATGACTCAGGAATTTGGGTCTAAGAATATGATCATTCTTCACGAAAGAATTTCAAATACACATTCACTTTGATTTGGGTCTCCTGAGGGACATATGGACATCAGTCGCCGTGCTTATGGCTAGCACTGGGCTCTCCACAGGAATGTGCCTCCCCATGCCTGGTGAACTTATGATAAGGAGAGGCCTGGAAAGAGAGACGGCCACTTTGGTAAACTCACACCATTGCCTGAATCTAAGCTCTCCTGCTCCAAAGCACAACCAGCCCAAAGCGAATGCAAGATAGTAGGTTTGCTTTCAGCCCACTCCCATCTCATGCACACCTTCATTCTTGTTCTTTCCGTTTCCCACTGAGACATACCAGGTGTCTTAGTCAGCTCAGGCTGCCATAAGAAAACACCACAGAATGGGTGGCTTAACAGGAATTTATTTCTCACAGTTCTGGAGAATGAAAGCCAAGATCAAGGTGCCAGCAGGGTCAGTATCTGGTGAGAGCTTTCTCTCCTTGGGTTGCAGACAGCTGCTTTCTGCTGCATCCTCATATGGCCTTTCCTCTTTGCTAGTGTAGGGGAGGAAGATATTTCCTCCACCCACTCTAGGTCCTTCTGACCGGACAACAAATTAAATTCACATGAGATAGAATAACAGGAGAAAATTAAACAAAGCTTTATAACATTTATACATGTGAGAGACCCAGGCAAACTGAGCAACTCACCAAAATGGCGGAAGCTGTCACCTTAAATACCACCCTCAGCTAAAGACAAAGGAGGATGTCGGGGGTGGGGAGAGTCAGTTATGGGAGATCACCAGAAAAGCACAGTAAACAAAAGTAAAGTTATTATGCAGATTTAAGTCCTTGCCTTCCACATTAAGAGTTTCTCGAGATAAGGTCATCCCCACTTCTTCCTGGTACAGAGAGGGAGAAACCTTTACAGATGGAGATTTCCTTTACAAATGTAAATGTCTCTTAACAAAGGGTAAGTAAATTCTACTTTTCAGAGTTTCTCTCATGTCTGCAGTTTTTAAAAGTAACCAGCCCAAAATAATCCTCATGCCAAAGAGACATATCTTGGGGTGGCCAATTCCAGTCCCCAACACTAGCCTGCAAAAAGAAAGAGAGACCTTTCTCTCCAAATACTATCACATTGGAGGTGACAAGAGATTTTCCCATATTGAGGTATGTGGAGTAACTAGTCAGGTTTCAAACTGATTCAGCTTGAACTAAAGAAAACCTGACTTATAGCTATCACACAGATATTGTACATCTGATTTAACCATTAAAGAACACATTCTCTTCAGATAAGAATGCATACTTCCCCTCCTACACCCTATTGTTAATGCCCAGATTAGTCCTTTTCCCAACATCAGGGTCATGTTGACCTGCTAATTTGTGACTAAATACCTCTTTGAAACTTTGAAAATGTATCCTGGGTGTGTTTAATGTATGTTTCTTGTTCTAAAAAGATATAAGACCGTACTGAAAACCATGCTTCTCTGGAACACTTTCTAACGCCTTCCCAGGTTATAATCCTCACTCTGGCTCAAGTAAAACTCACCTTATTTCTCTTATTTATAGAATGGTTATTGGTTATTTTGCATCAACAGAGGTTAAGGCTTCAACATATGAGCTTGAGGGGAACACAAACATTTAGTCCATAACTTCTGCCCTTGACCCCTCAAAATTCATGTCTGTCTTGCATGCAAAATACATTCATTCCATCCCAATAGTCCCATAAGTCTTAACATTCCAGCATCAATCCTAAAGTCTAAAGTCCAAAGTCTCATTTAAATATTATCTAAATCAGATATGGGTGAAACTTGAGAGATGATTCATCCTGAGGCAAAATTCCTCTCCAGCTGCAAATCTGTGAAACCAGACAAGTTATGTGCTTCCAAAATACAGTGGTAGGACAGGCATAGGTTAGCCATTCCCATTCCAAGGGGGAGAAATAGGGAAGGAAAGGGAGGCAGGTCCAGAAGCCAGGTACCTGATGCTTACAGTAGATATTAAACCAATTTGCTGTTTTCCTGTTTAACTTGAGGGGTGACTCAGGGGTCTTGAGGATTTGTGAGCTTGTTCTGCAGAAGAAAGAGAATGCCTTCAGGGAGGTTGTGATCACCAAATGGTGAATGGCAGGCCCACTGCTGTTGAAGCCCAGAAGTCAGATCGCCCAGGGCTCATCAGGAGTGACCCCTTCGTTTCTCTGAAGCTCCTCCTGCCAAGCCCCTTAGCTCTATAAAACCCCCCTGCTTTCTGTTCTTGGAGAGGCAGATTTGAGCCAACCCAGGCTTCCACCTACTCATTTTGGCCAATTCAAATAAATCTTTCTCCATCTCTAAGAGCTGATGTCTCAGTGTTTGGCTTGCTGTGCATCAGGCACACGAACTTGAGATTAGGAGGTTTGGTATCAGTGCTAAGCAAGTCCAAAGCCTAGCAAGGCAAATTCTATCAGATCTTAAGTCTCCAGAAAAATCTTCTTTGGCTTGATGCTCTGTCTTCAGGACCCACTGGGGCAGCAGTCCCACCTCCAAGGCTTTGCCAAAACAGGGGTTGTGCCCCTAAGGCTCTGGGAGACCAGGGCCCTAAGGTTCTACAGGGCAGCCCCACTCCTGAGGTACTGATGGCATCTTCCTGGCCCACAGAAACAGAAGAGGTGGCCCTGTCCTTTGCAACTGAGGAGGAAACAGCCTTGCCCCCTGGGCCTGTAGTGGGAGTGGCAGTCCCAAGGATCTCTGAGTGTCTTCAAAATAATTCTTCCCTTTCCTTGAAGAACAGCACAGGTCAGGGCTGGCCCTGTGGCCGAGTGGTTAAGTTTGCACGCTCCACTTTGGTGGCCCAGGGTTTTACCAGTTCGCATCCTGGGCGCAGACATGGCACCACTCATCAAGCCACGCTGAGGCAGCCTCCCACATGCCACAACTAGAAGGACCCACAACTGAAAATACACAACTATGTACTGGGGGGCTTTGGGGAGAAAAAGGAAAAGTAAAATCTTTTAAAAAATGGATAGCACAGGTTTGCAGCCAAGTAGCTCTATGGTCCTGTCTTGTAGAATCCAAGAAGTCCAACATCCTTTCTTCATTTCCTCCTCTCTCTGTCCCTTTTGTCCACACTGGTAGTGTTTCTGCTCCTATAATCCCATAAACATTTATTGAGTGATAGTGCAGCCACACCCTTGGTATTCTCTTCAGAACATGCTTTCTCATTTTTTGCAATATGGACAGGGTGAGAATTTTCCAAATCTTCCAATTCTAGTTCCTTTTTGCTTAACAATTCCTTCTTCAATTCATCTCTCTCTTCTTTTGTTTTACTATAAGCAGCCAGGAGAAACCAAGCCACTCCTCTAACAGTTTGCTTAGAAATCTCCTCAGCTAAATATCGCTCTCATCACTCAAAAGCTCTACCTTCCACAAAACACTAGAACACAGTTCAGCCAAGTTCTTTGCCCCATTATAACAAAGATTGCCTTCCTTCAGGTTTCTAATAACAGGTTCCTCATTTCCATCTGAGATGTCACCAGAATCACCCTTAATGTCCATATTTGTAGAGTGTTCCTCAAAACTCTTCCAGCCTCTACCCATTACTCCATTACCCAGTTCCAAAGCTGCTTCCACATTTCTAGGTCTTTGTTATAGTAGCATCCCACTTCTCAGGACCAAAATCTGTCTTAGTCTGGGTTCTTCAGAAAAATATACATACATATGTAATTCATCTTTTATTATAAGGAATTGGCTCACACAATTATGAAGACTGAGAAGTCCCAAGATCTGCAGTTGGTAAGCTGGAGACCGAGGAGAGCCACTGATGTGAGTTCCAGTCTGAGTCCAAGTACAAAGGCAGAAGAAGACCAATGTCCCAGCTCAAAGATAGTCAGGCTGAGAGAAAGAATTCTTTCCTGCTCAGCCTTTTTCTCCTATTCAGGCCTTCAACAGAGGGGATGAGTCCCGCTTGCCTTGGGAAGGGCAGCCTGCGTTACTCGGTCTACTGATTCAAATGTTAATCTCATTCAGAACCATCTTCAGAGACATGCCCAGAAATGACGTTTACCCCAATATCTGGGCACCCCGTGGCTGGATCAAGTTGACACATAAACTTAACCTGGTCAATCTACCTTGACCTGCTTTCTTGTCTTTTCCTCACATGTTTAACCTTAGCTTCACCTGGTCATCACAATTTTCTGATTTTTGCCAATAATCGGAGCCTTGCTGAGAGACTGCTTAATTGCCCTAAAAATTACTAAGATATCGATGAGTGTAAATGACTTAAAAATTCTTCTCTCTATTTGCATGTAAACTGTGCTCTACCTAAGACAGAAAATAAAATTTTATTGTGGTATAATAATATAGCATAACACTCAATTTTAACTGTTTTAAAGCTTACAATTCAGTGGGATTAAGCACCTTCACAGTGTTGTACAGCCATCCCCACTACCTCGTCCCAGAACTCTCTCAATACCCTGAGAGGAAACCTCATCCCCGTTAAGCAGTCATTCCTCACTCCCCCTCCCCCAGCCCCTGGCAACCACTAATCTGCTTGCTGTCTCTATGGATTTGCCTATTCTGGACATTTCATATAAATGGAATCGTACACTGTGTGGCCTTTTGTGTCTGGCTTCCCTCACTTAGCTAAGGAAGACTGTGAGTCCCATTCGCTAAGAGAAGGTAAAAAATGGAAAGTGGAATATATTCCATAATATAAACAATTTCAGGTGTCTTTAAAACCACGCCAACTTTCTACTTAGCTATTTTACCAAGATTTGGGGAACTCATCTGCGATCCATCTGCCCCAGACTTTCTGTTCTGTGCTATTAATTCTTTCTTTCCGTGGAGGTTTGAGACAGCAGAACACACGCTGACATGGGGCCAGGGTGGAGAATATGAGGACACTTCAGGGGGCCCATTTCCCCTCTCCAGGCTGGCCTTCCTTCCCGGAAAGTGACCTGGCAGGACCGTAGGGGTCGTCAGGTCATGCAGCCCTGAGGGGCACAAGGATGCTTGTCCCAGGACACTTTAGGACTTGATAAAAATAAAAGCAAGCACATCTCTGGCAGCAAAGTAAATTATTCATGGGCTTATTTAAAAAGACAATATTTATAGAAAAAGAAAGAAAAGGATACCACTTCAATTCCAAAAATCATTTCCAGAAGAAGAAGAAGATTTCTAATCAAATGTGAGTCAGACACTCCCTTCATAGTTCAGACTGCACAGCTATGACTTAGCAAAGGATCCCAGGTTTTCTAAGAGACAGTTTCTACAATGTGGGTAATTTGAAAGAATATATAGCTTTATTGGGAATGTACCATGCAGATGGCCAGCCCAGACCACAAGTCAGCTGAAGTTTTGTGGGAAATGAGCAGTTTGGCAGCCTCTCAGTCTAAAGGGTCTGAGAATGCCCTGCCAGAAAGACTCAGGGTCCTCAGGAAACGCTTTAAAACGCTGAAGTACTGGAGGTCCCACTCGAGGGTTGTAGCCAACTCCACAGCTTTGTTTGGTCTAAGGAATGTACCTTAGCAGAGGCTTTATTTTTCTTTCTCAGCTCTTCCTTTTTTCCTAATCTCCCTTTTTTTATTAATAGCCAAACACAAATACATTGCAAATATTTTGTCTTTATTTCTATCCTGCTACTATTTATATATCTGCTAAGATCAAAGTCTGGATTCATCCTCCAATGAGTTCATGTTATTTTCCTGCTTCTGTTTCAAAAGATGGACCATGTAGTCTTTATAATTTTCCTTCATGATGACTAGCTTAGATTTAATCATATACACAAGCACTTCAGTGAATTGCTAAGCAAATCCATGGGAGGATAAAAGGAAGATCGATGGCCTGGTCTAGGCACAAAATTTTTCTCCTTATTTTCAAAAGTTTCTGGAGTCTGTTACTGAACACAGCGGACTGTGGTTAAAAATCCACAATGATTCCTTTGAAATAGTAGTATTTGTCTTTTTATGAGGTCCTTCAGCCCAAAAGGATTATTTGACTCCATAATATTTACATTCAAAAGATCTGACTATGAGGCAAGGGTTTTAACAAATACACCTGAATTTATCGATACACATAAATGCTGTCTCCCCCATATATAGGTAGCGACATTCCAAAGATATTGCTATTGTTTAAAATGGTTTTGGAACTCCATTTAGGAACTGCCTTCCTTCACACACTGAGGAAATTCCCTAAGGGTTAAAAACAGAATCTTTTTCACATCGGTATAAGTTTCATTTTCAGAAACAACCAAGTCATTCAATATGGCAGATGGTCATTAACTGGATAGAACTGTTTTAACCTAAATAATAGGTACCTTCCAAATAATATTAGCTTTTTCTTTAATATATAATCCGTTAGTCCTAAAGGTAATTCCAAAAGAAGTTCCTAAAATGTTCAGAACAATAGCAATATGGTTGAAAGAAGTGTCTAGACCTCCAAAGTAACTCCTTTGAAAAGGATGACTCTCATTGAATATATGGACTTTTAAAAAATTTTTTTAAGAAAAATAAGGTATCCTCACCTTGTTTGATTTTCATAGACACTCTACGTTATTGGTGACTACGTAAGGGGAGCTGGCTACGTTCCAGTTTGCTACAGAATAAAATTTTATTTAATAATTCAGTTTTTGGAGTAAACAGAAGTACAAAACCTGAAATACCTTCATAGAACTATGCTTTGGTGATTTCTTCTAAAACAAACTTTCAACGTTCACATCGATTTACAATGTGGAATGTATGCTATGCACAAAAGATAAACATACATTAAATGAACATATGAACATTAACAAAATATTAAAATATTAACCCTACCCACTAGAATTTATACTTTGGGTTTCAAAGTCTTGTTTCCAAAGCTAATTTCATTAAGCATTTCTATGATTGGGTTGCAAGAATGGCATATACTGGAATGTTAGATGCTATACAAATTAGTTTAAATAAGTTTTGGTTTTTGCCAACATGGAGTTATTTAATTTAGGTAGACTTGTGTTTTGTTTTTTGTGTTCCTGTCGATGATGAAAGGCAGAAGAAAATCATCACACATTGGGTACCTCTTGTACACAAGGACTGAACACGTTCCTTATTTAATCCACTCAGCATCTCTGAGCTAAATATTTTTATCCCCATTTATAGAGGAAGACACCGAGGCATGGGAAATTTAAACTGCAGACTCCTGGTGAGTGGGAGAAATGAACTCAGAATTACCTGACCATGTGTGGAGAAAAAAGCCAAAGACCATACCCACATGTTTGGAAAATGAAGTGGAATTATCTTCCCTTAGAGAACCTTTTTTTCACCAAAAAAACTGATGTTATCATTCCCCCGCATCATTCTCTTTCATTAATCTTAATAACTTTTTTTGTCATACTTTTTTCCCAAATGAAACAGTGCAATTATCTTCCAATCTGGGAAAATAAAATGTTCTATGAATTTTTATCTTGTTATTTATTCAGGAGCCTTTGGAAACCAGTTAAGTGCTTGAACCAGTTAAGTGTTTGGGAGGGACATATAAAAATAAAGCAAGCTATATAAAGAACTGTTGAAGTGAATAAAATAAAGGGAAAAAAATCATGATCCTTTGTTAAAAGGCACTAGGAGACTTGACCATCTAGTGGGGTAAGAGGTTAAAGATTTAAATTAGGAAAAGAATACAGAAGAGATCCTTCAACTAAAACGCAAGAGGAAATTGAGAATCAATGTCAGGGCATTCTACTTGACCTTAGAGACATATTTTACTGGTGACTTTTTTGTTTTTAAGAGTGTTTCTGATTTTCTTTTTCATTTGTTAATGGCCCAAATTTTCCAGCTTATCTCCCAGTTTATTCTACCTAGTAAAAGCTTATTCATTTTTAGCTTTTATTTTCTTGTTCAGCCTCTGAGGACTGACAACTTGAAAGGAAATAAACTAAAATAAGGCACCAGGATTAAATAATGAATTTTTTTCATCATCTTGATGGATGACAATTCATTTTGAAAATAAATATAAGCTCATAATTTACTGATATTTTGTGAGATTCTTACCTTATTTCTGTGAGGGTTTCATTCTCATTGCCTTCTGTCTTTACCATTGTCAGAACTAACACCACCCAAATCCTAAAAGGGGTTAAACCTGAAGTGACTTGATGTTTTGACAGTGTTATGGCAAAAAAATGGTGTTATCCAGAAATTTAGACTTGTGAATATGTCATATGAGGAGTTCTCAAAATTTCAACATGACTTGCCTAATTCTGGCTTTTTTTGTTTTCTGTAGTCTGCATTTGTTTTTATGCCAAAAGGATACACAGAAAACTTGTGTGCAATGCTCATCTTGAGTTGATCTTATGAAGCAGAGCTGAGTATAGAATTTTCTTTCACTTCAAAGGGCATAGACCACAGGGTGCAAAGAAAGAAGGGATTGGGTCCTTCCAGGCAAACCTTGCCCTCTGGCACTCATTCTCAACTCCCCACGGATGTAAGAGGGCAAATTCTGGCCCCTTGTAGCTCTAGGTAACATTTCCCACAACCCCTGACTCATAAATATTGACATTTGGGAAAAACAAGAGCAGAAAAGAGAGAAAAGGGCTTTGCCAAAAGAAAAAGTGGTTTTCAAGTTGAAGTGTTCGTATATTTTTCTAAAGCCTGATTTACATCAAAGACACTACTATAATTTTAAATAAAATATACCTCATCTTGGTATTTTAAAAAATAGTCTTGTCGATCAACAACTAGAGAACATAAGAATCAAAACTTTCAACGGAGTTTAAAAAATTTTTTTTTCCATCAGGAGAATAGTTTTAACTAACAGGACTGAGTTGAATGCAATTTTCTAAAAGGAACTACAATGATCTCAGAGAACATCTTTTTTGCTGAATACCAATTTTTAAATTATAGTGAATTCTTGATTTTCAGCAAAATCTTTTCTTTTTCCTCTTAAATATTTGTCTCCACTCTTCTTTACTTCAAAAAACAGAAATATGGTTAACTAAGACCTTTGAGAATTCTTCACAGCCCCCAGCCAGTTTGTCCCCATTGTGGAACTGCAGCGCGACCTGGTGGTAATTACTGTTATTACCTTGGTTTCTGCGTGTGAATGGCCAAAATTACAAAGCGAAATAAAAGAACGCCTTGTGTTTAGGCTTTTAGAAAATAAAAATAAACTATCAGGAAAAATAACAGTAGAGTGGTTCTCTTAAATCATAATTGCGAGCAGAGATTTTTATAGTTTTTAATATAATATACCTTTTCAGAATCATTTAGTAAGGTACCTCATGAGTCATTGACATAAACTGATACAATTTGTAACATTCATATATTTTCATAGTAATCCTCTTTTTTATCACATTTCCAATTATCTGAGCAATGTCTCAAAAGCATTTCAGGGGCAAAAATATCTTAAATAAGTAATGAAGTAAACTAAAAAATTTATCAGCCCTGCAAGGATTCTTTTCCCCTCTGTGCCGTGGGTACAATAAGCATCATCAAAAGACAAAAAAAAAATCCATTTGTCAAAAGACTTTTCCCCAGCAATCAAATTTAGCTAACAAGAACTTAATTAAGTTCATTTCCATCTTAAAAATGAAACCTATTTTTGATGTTTTTTCCCCTAAAAGACAAGGCAGTTTTATATGCTTTTCTTTTCACAGCTAGCAACACCATTGACACAGGACTTTATGGACAAAATGGTGATTCATAGTATCTGATCTTTTATATGTTTACATCTTTTACTTTACACCCATTCTCTTGCCTAATCCTTTCAACAACCCTGTCAAATTAAGGATCACTGTCTCCATTTTACAGATTAGAAAACTGAGGCTTAGGGATATGAAATAGTTTATTCAAGGTCACTGAGCTGGTGAGTGGCAGAAGGGACTGAACCCTTCTCCAAAGCCCATGCTCAGGATCTAGGGCTTGGTTGGTCCTCAATAAATAATCGTTGGCTCAGTGAACAAATGCACCTATTGCAAGGATAGTAAGGACAAGCCTAGACTAAATCCAAGGTCTTTTGACTCTACATCTAGTAATTTTTCGGTAAAGTTTAGACATACTTTGGCTTTTCTCTTGCATCTGCATGCAATTATACTCTTCTGAGCCGGCTAAGTGCCTTCTATTTTCCAAAAAAGAACAAAGAAGCAATACCAGGCCAGAGTCACCTGAGCCTCACATACCTGGGCTGTTTGATCCACTAGGCACTAGCAGGGGATCTTTATGATTTTTTTGCCATACATCCCTTTGGAAGTCTAATGAAGCTTCTGGAACTCTTTCCAAAATCATCTTTTAGAATATTACATGAGAAACTAACTATTTTAAAATAAAATTTTCAAAATACTTTTTAAAAAACTAATTTGTAATATATGTGCTCATTTATTCATTAAGTAATTAAATCTAGCAGCAGATTTAATAACTACTATATTTTTAGAGTAGCAGTGAGTATAAATGACATTTTGAGATATCTGTAACCCCTGTAATGTGATATCACAATATCAGTCACTTCTGTTGGTAAGAGAGATATTGTTAATATTAATGTGATATGTGGCTTATGTTCATAATTAAAGAAAAAGTGAAATTTCAATTTGAAGTTAATGAAAATAAAAATTTCTTTTCATCTAAGTTCATGGACCCCTCACCCTGTTAAGAAATCAAGGCTAATCTTAAATGAGTTACTCATAGACAAATCTTTTCAAAAACTAAATTATAAAAAAATTCTTTTGTTCAAAAAATATATACAACAAGTATATACATTCTCCTTGGTTACACATTCCTCTTGGAAAGTATATATTTTTTTATATAGTCCCCTTGATTAATATGTGAGATATTCACTTTAATATGAATGGTCTGATGTGAGGCAAGGCTCCAAAAATAAGTATGTCTGGGACCTAGGAAGGTATTAAGACAGCCTTGCCTGAGTCTTATGACATTGCTCAACAAATATTTATTGGTTGCTTGTAATAATTTCATTTAATTTAGCAAATATTTGTTCAGCAGCTATTATGTACCAGACACTATTCTGGACATTTTAGGAAACAGGTTAAAAAATGCATAATTTTATATCATTTGTGTAGCACTTTATAATTTTCAAAGCACTTCTACACATATCCTTCATTCAAGCCTATTTTCAACAACAAGAGGTAAGCAAAGAAGGATCTGGAGAATAATTCATTAATTTTTTCATTCCCATAATAAATCCCACTTCAGACAAATGGTAGGTATCCAATAAATGCAGACACCGTGCTCAGTTCTTATCCTTATCCTTTAAACAAGCCCTCAAATTAGGGCTGCCAGGTGAAATACAGAACACCCAAATAAATTTGAATTTCAGATAAACACATAATTTTTTTAGTATGTCTCGCATAATATTGTAACTAAAATATACTGCACTCGTTTGATACGGCTGCCATAACAAAGTACCACAGACTGGGGGCCTTAAACAACAGAAATTTATTTTATCACAATCTCGAGGCTCAAAGTCCAAGATCGAGGTGTCGGTAGGGTTGGTCTCTTCTGAAGCCTCTCTCTCTGGCTTGTAGATGGCCATCTCCTCGCTGTGTCCCTGCATGGTCTTCCCTCTGTACCTAGCGCTGTCCTCATCTCTTCTTCTTATAAGGACGCAAGTCATATGGGATTAGGGCCCACCTCATGGTCTCGTCTGACCTTAATTGCCTATTTAAAGTCTCCAAATCCTGTCACATTCTGAGGTACTGAGGGTTAGGACTTCAACAAATGAATTCGAGGGAGACACAAGTCAGTCCATAACACACACTAAAACATTATTTCTTGTTTATCTGAAATTCAAGTTTAACTGGGCATCCTGTATTTTTTGTTTTTGTTTTTTGTTTTTTGTTTTTTTTTTGCTAAATCTGGCAACCCTACCCTGGATTTCTCTGCCTGAGGACTGTCTCTCCACTGCAGGAACTTGTTCAACCACAGGTAGGAACAAGCCAGAGGGTAGGGAAGTTAACGCCCCTGTGAGAAGGCAGCAATCAGTGATGGGTGAAGCTTGGTGGGGAAAGGCACTAGCTTCCTTTCTTTCTAGGGAGGCAATTCTGAGCATATTCTACAAAGTCTCCCGGAAGGTCCTAGTGGGTTGGAGGCCCAGCTGTCCGCAGTGGCAAACTGCCCATTAATGCCCCCAGCACTGGCTTCCTCCCCTTCCCTGTCTCACCTTCCCTCTCCCCTTCTGCTCTCCCTAGAGTCACCTCCCACCTTCACATTCACATCTTCGTCTCAGGATCTGTTTCTGAGGGAACTCACCCTAAAATAAATGCTTATTGATTTGAATCCTCATTTTCAGAAGAGAGGTTTATGGAGCAACCAGACGCCAAAGGGCATGGAGATGGATGGATAGTGACAGACCTTCTTTCCCTTACTCAGCATTGCCTCTAGCTATCAATCATTGCATTCCTGTCATGTTCCAGGCACTGGGAGAGTCACTTTACACGTGTCTTGGCTCATCCTTTCATCCACTCTGCATGGTAGCTATTGTTCAAATTGCAAATGGGGAAACTGATGCTCAGAGAGGTTTTCTGAAGCCACACAGCTATGGCAAATGTCTTTCCCTCATGGTGCTTAAAAGCGAGTTGAGAACATATAACATTTATATGTGAAAAGATAACTAACAACACAAGAGAGTGGGTGGAAGTGTGTAACAGGCAGTTCAGAGAAGTCCTGTGGAAGTCCAAAGAGAAATAAGGGTGAACTGGGAAGATTAGGGAAGTCTTCACATGGGAGCTTGGGCTTGGGCTGAGTCTTAATGGATGTGGCAGATTCAACTGTGAAAAGAAGGGCAAGGGGAGAGTTCTGGGTGAGAGGGTGGAGGCGCAGAGTGTAGACGCAGGGCTGGGCATGTGTACTGTGACTGTAAACAGACAGATGGCCTGAGGCTGGATACAGGGAACAAGGCCATATTGCAGAGGTCTTGGAATGCCAGATAAGAAATAGAGAGTTTATCTGAATACTTACGTTGAGCAAACGAAAGTTGTTAAAAGAAGAAAATTGGCACAACCAAAACAAGGTTTTATGAGATTCATCTGGCAGTGGCATGCAGGCTGGCTTAAAGCAGAGACTGGTTAGTAGACACCTGACAGTTCATGCTTATGGTACTAAAGACCTAACAGAGAATAATGAACAGGAAAGCATAGATGACATTACAAGGGAGTTGTCAAGTCCGTGTCACTAAGAGGTCAGGGAGAAGGAAGAATAAAGAAAGCTCCTTTATTGTACCAGGGTAACGGGGAAAAGGTACCGTGAACAAGAAGTTGGGAAGTTAGATACATGAAGAAGAGGAAAGTAACTCTCTCAGGGTATTTTTCATTTCTGTAAAAATTATACAGTAGGATTTTCTGAATGATCTGGAGTTGTGGATATGTTCCCACTTGCTAGACAAAAGTAATTCAAACCTGTAGGTGAGGCACTCTCTCTTCTCCATCCGTCCTATCCCACCCCATGACCTTGCCTAGCACCTAAGACCGGATCCATAACTATAGGAGACATCAATTGTTTCTGCCTGCCGAACATCCCCTCTCCCTTCACCTGGTAACAGCATTCATGGTTTCCTTCGGAGATCTCGTTCCATGCAGTACAGGTGGGTCTGATCCTGTCCCATTCCACTCCATCCAACTTCCCCTACCCCTAGCCCAACTGCAAAAATGGGCACATATTCCAGACCTGGTCAGTTAGAACACCCTGTACCCCCTTCAAGCACAGCGATTCAGGAGTAAGCATGTGGCTTCAGCCAAGCCAATCGTTATCAGTGAAATCGTTCTTGAGAATAACAGGAAACACTTCTTTCTGCTACAATTAGGGTCCATAGTAGGAGTTAGGGGTTATAAATTAAAGTTAAAGATCAAAGGATGCGATGAGGGCTAGGAAAGAGCCTGGCTAAGATGAGAGAAACAGAGCCCTAGAAAAATCATTTGAACCCCTGGGTCCAGCCACATTTGAAGTTAGCTAAACTTCTGAACTTTCCAATTACATCATCAAAACATTCTCTCTTTTTTTTTTTATTTGATTTGTTTTGTTTTGTTTTGTTTTGTTTTGTTTTGAGGAAGATTAGCCCTGAGCTAACTGCTGCCAATCCTCCTCTTTTTGCTGAGGAAGGCTGTCCCTGAGCTAACATCCATGCCCATCTTCCTCTACTTTATATGTGGGACGCCTACCACAGCATGGCCTGCCAAGCAGTGCCATGTCCCCACCTGGGATCCGAACCAGCAAACCCCGGGCTGCCGAAGCAGAACGTGCTCACTTAACCGCTGCGCCACCAGGCCAGCCCCTCTTTTTTTTCTTCTTTAAGGAAATAGAATTAGACTTCAATTACTTGCTACCCCAAAAAAAGTTTTTTATGTAGCTAATTTTACCAACTTTTTATTAAAATGTGTCCTGCCTGTGCCAACAGTCCACACAATCTTAAAAATCATTTTATTGAAGCTTTTCCTTCCTTGGCCCCCCTAGGTGTGTTACTGCTCCCTTTTCTCTGCCTCCCACACCCAGTTTATTTGCATTTACTTTAAAGAATGTTTAAAAGTTTGCTCTAGCAGCACACCCTCCCATGTGTGGACTTATGAAGAATCTCCAAAAAGGCTTCCAAAAAGAGGAGGGTAGCAAATGGCCAAGCCCAGATGACAACTGTGGCCCTAGCCAACCCCTTTGATTTCAGCGCAGTGGCTATCTGAGCAGAAAATCCAGCCATCTGACCTACCAAAATTGTGAAGTAATCAATTTCATCTGTCGTGAACCACCAAGTTTGTGGTAATTTGTTCCCCAGCAATAGAAAAGTGATACAGGCCAGATGCAACAACTTGTTCTTTACCTTGGAAGGGATATCTTGACATGCCTGAAACCACTAAGACCTTAGAAAATTGAAATGGAGACATACAGGCAGATTCCAATGGATCTGGGGACCTGGAACACCTATATTCTATGGAGCCTCTTTGCCAAGAGAAGCAGCCCTTCCGACTGTGCTTAAGGAGGTTAGTCTCCCACTTTTTAGCCTGAAGAGCTTCCTGGTATATTGCAGAGGAAGGTATCCAAGATTTAAGTAAATTAGACTTTAAGCTCCAGCTTCAGACACAAAGACTTACAATAGCCTTACAGAGTCCAGTCTCTGTAACAAAGGGGGTGTGTGTGTGTGTGTGTGTGTGTGTGTTCCAGTGTTCCTGCTTCTCTGGTTGAACCCATAGTGATGAAGGAGCCGTCATTGTCACCATCTCTAGGTTCAAGGTGCATCCTCTTTGCCCCAGGCCCTGGTGTCCTCCTAATGTACCTCCTTCAGAGTGCTATTCCCTACTGGTCTGAGAGGCAAAAGTCACACCTATTCTCCTCAGTTTGGCTTAAGAGATTCAGGACATATTAGGCATTTTTCATTAAATCACTCATCAACCTGTTCTTTATATATGAAAAAGAATGATGTGAGAAAATCTACAGTTTTTCTGCACCAAAAATATTTTTTTCCAAAAACATTGCCTTGATATTTCCCTTTATTTTGTGTCTTGTTTAAGGAATGCAAAAGATTTCAAAAAAATAATTGATACCGTTTCAGTCTTTATTCAAGTCAAAGAAACACAACCTGGCTGTAGCAGTCCGGCTTCAGTCACAGAAGCAGAGCCACTAAAGCATTATGGGAAGAGGAGATTTATTACAGGAATTAGACCTCACACAGATGTGGGAGCAGCTGAGGAAGTGAAGGTCAGAAGGTTTGAGAAAGAGTCGCTAACTAGTCCTCCAAAAGCACCGGCATAAGTAGGTAAGTCGGGGCCTGCAGGGAAACCTGAGAGGAACTATACCCAGAGGCTTCAGTGGGATTGTGAAGGGGGAGCTCAGGTAAAGATCTACAGGAAGACACTCCCTCTGTGCAGCTACCACCTCTGTGGGTCTGCAGTCAAGCTTCTGGTTAGGGAGGAGGAGGAAGCTGAGCCTGCTTTGTTCCAGTGGGGCCAGCAGTCAGAAAGATGAGCCGGACAGTGTGGAGGAGAGCAAGAATAAGGCGGATCCATAGCCAACTGTGTCTGACCACGATGCCCTTTCAGAATAATAGTCTTTGCCTCGCCCCAATCTTCCAGATTTCCCCTTGGCCAACCCAGAACCATGCACGGAAGCAAATTCTGGGAAACATAACTCCTAGCTTAAAGAAGCTGCCATTGTGTAATCCGACACACCAGCTAAGAAAAAGAGGAATTTATTATAAGGATCCTGCAGTTGTTCACAGAACTGAGGACAGGAATGAAACTCGTTCTTGGGCATAGTCAGAAACAGGAACTCAAGCACCACCAGGGCTCTTTCGGTGTCTTGTCTGTCTTGCTGTTTTACACTTACCTTTTCCTTTATCCAAGGAGCTTTCCCCAAGGACTGACCTATTCCACTGCAGGAAAGCTGTGCTAACTGCTGACAACTCCCAAGCCTTATTTCTTACAGCTTCTTCAGACATTTTAACTGGAGAGACTCTCTCCGCTCTGTCTCTTGGTGCCTAGTCCCAGAAATTCTGAGAAAGGACTCATTGGCTGAGTGATGTTGTAACATGACTGTTCCTGCTATACCATGTGGATGGGGAAGGAGCAGATTTCAAAAGAAAGTAGAGAGTTTTGAGCAAAGCAGCTCATAGTTGACATGGCGAAGTGCTTACAGTGTAACAGGCTTGATGCTAAGAGCTTTGCATATATTATCTCATTTAATGTTTATGCTAACCCTCTGAGATGGTTACCATTCTTGTTCCCATTTCACAGGTAAGGAAAGTGAGGCTCAGAGAGTTTATATCTTACCGAAAGTCTCAGAGCTCATAAGTAGTAAGATTGGTCTGAATCCAAAGAGTGCTCTTTGTACTACAACAGTGGTTTCCAGTGTTTCAAGGGCCCCAGGGGCTTTATTCAATTGTCATTATGTGGTGGGCTCTCTCTCAATACTGCATTTCAACAAAACTCACAATTTTTTTTAAAAGTTCTTAAAAACCTCTATGCCATAGTGTACTACCTCCTTTCTCATTTCACAGGTAGTGGAGACACAAAATGATGACCAATCTATACATCTGAAGAACAGCTCTGACTCCTGGTACAGAGCTCTTTCCCCCTTCTACACTGCCCCTGCATCCTTGACCATCCACTGCAATAAATACAATAAAAGCTACTTTTAATTTCCTACTTGTAGCAAGAGAAAAATGTGTTCACTGTAGTTTAACATAATCAAAACAAAACCCACACTTCACATAATCATGTAAATTGCTATTGACGCTACTTGAGACTCAAGAACCTTCTACCAGAAAGAAAAGTCAAAGCAAAATGGAACAACAGCTTGGAAGTTCATTGTTTCTTTTCCTCCCAGGATTTCATTATAACAGCAACTAATATATATTGAGCATGCTACTATAAAGCACTGTGCCAGGCACAACAGATAGAAGTGAGTGTGTACAACACAGTCCTAGACTTTTAAAATTTGGTTTAGTAGATAGAATGCAAACATAGAATATAACCAACCATTTATGGCAGTCTATTCTAACCACTAAATGAATGATACAGAATAGAGAGTAATCACTGAGGCCTGGAACAGTCAGAAAAGGCATCATGGGGAGATAGAAGTTGAAAGCCTAGACTTTATATAACATTTATTCCTTCAAGCATTCATTCATTCACTCATTCATTCAATATTTTTTGAGTTAGGCATCATACTTAATGCATGCGGTATACAGGCTGGATAGAGGTATGAGGGAGATTATTCCACTATCAGAATAGTACAAGTCAAATGTGTGCTCTTCGCTCTTCCATCCACCAGGCATTTGTTGTGTGTCTCTTACCTGTTAAGCACTGTGCTAGATCCTTTTGTAAATGAAGTAAAAGATAGTCCAGTCACCGTCTACAATGACACAGAAAACATTTATGTAATAAGTCTTTGTAAAAATAAATGCCCAAACAGCCCTTGTTGAGGACTTTGTATCACAAAGAGAGGGCTCAAAGAAATGGCACAAGGCCAACAGGATGCAGGCAGTACCCTGGGTTCTCACCATCCAAGTGCTAGGGAGGAGCACAGCTGGCCACACCATGGTTGTGCTCCCGGAGAAGGACATGGATCCCCTGCCACCTTGCATATTTATGGAAACATTGAGAGGGGCAGGAATCACTCAACTGATTTAAGAGATTCAGTCTAGCTGAATCATCCTTTTCTGGGATGTTAATTTATATCAGCACTGGTTTCAGCCCAAGGCCTTGAAACTCATATCCCTTCTTGCTCAGCCAACTTGTTGCTAGGTGCCCGAGACGGGGCAGCTGTGCTTATCCAGGGAGAGAAATAGTCTAAGTCTTCTCAGAACGATAGGAACTCAGAGTGAGGTGGGATGGCAAGATAAATCCACAGATGGGACTTGAATAGTTGGGAAGAAAAGAGGTTGGGTATTCTAGACAAGGGGCTGCCACAGATAAAGATGCTCAGGCAGAAATCAGGATATTGAGTTCCCCATAGCAACTCAAGTGCTTAGTAGAGTGCTGATTAATAATAGGTACTTAGTAAATATTTGTTGGATGACTGAAAGACATCCAGGAAATCTGCATGCCTAGTGCATCTCAAACTTGTACCTTCAGGTACTACATCAGATCCCAAGGAAACACACGTTCACTCTTCACCATTAGGGATCCTGCGATGGAAAAGCTTGAAGAGCACAAGTGGTGGGTTCCTGTTGAGTAAAAGTAAAAGAAAAAAGTGATGAAAATAGAGCTAAAAGATAAGTTGTAAGATTCCTAACCCTTTCATGAAGAAAGAATTGCCAGTTAAGACTAAATAATATTTTTTTAAATTTTATTTTTCCTTTTTCTCCCCAAGAGCCTCAGTACATAATTGTAAATTCTTAGTTGTGGGTCCTTCTAGTTGTGGCATGTGGGATGCCGCCTCAGCATGGCTTGATGAGTGGTGCCATGTCCGTGCCCAGGATCCGAACCAGCAAAACCCTGGGCCACGGCAGCGGAGTGCACGATCTTAACCACTCAGCCATGGGGCTGGCCCCTAAAGAAATTTTTTTATTTAAATCAGCAGTAAACTGGATTTTGTGGCCTCCACAATAAATAAATCATATAAGTATTATAAATAGTGATATGAGTTCATAGCAATAGGCGTCCACAATAACACAGTGTCTGGCTTTATAAACCATCTTTGGGGAAAACAAAAATTAAACCCTGCAAGATCTAAGAATTCATAACTGTATACACACACACACTCTCTCCAAAATTTAAAATAATCTGATTGAGAAACTACAGTCCCCTCTTAAAGTCAAAATTCTTTAAGGCCGTGAGTGAAGATGATAATGGTATATAGCTAATGCAATATACGGTACTATCGCATTACTAGAAATTCAAAGGATTAACTATAACTGGAAAGAAAACTGGACCACCAAGCTTCATTTTGTATTTTATATTTTTGTGTAAAACTTTACTAGTCCTCAGTTTCAAAATTTGCTCTCACTCTGCCTTGCTTCACCTTTTTCAGAAAATATATGTCGTGTGGTTTGGGGCTCCCTGAGGATAACTAGTACGGTCAGTTCAATGACGCTGTAAATTTCAGATCTGGATATTGTCACCCATTTGCTCTTTCCAAAGATGCAGGGCACTTATTTCAGGACACTTGTCCTACTGTTTTAGCTTTAAAAAACGTTGGTGACAGTCTAGCTGAAAATTCAAATGGAAAAGAATTTGAAATGGTTGGCATCTTCCCTTCTGGTGATTTTTTTAACTGATTCTGGAGAAGAATGTTTCTGTGCAGGATGACCAGGCTAGGGTGCCACTGATCCTATCATTGCAAGCCCCTTCATAATCAGTGTAGATGGCCACACAGTTCATTCAACCCATAGTGATGAGAATCAAACATGAAGAAGGCTGAAATAATCAGGTCAAATTTGCATCCGGCCAGTTCAGTGGTCACATAAAAATGAGGGCAAAAAAAAATGAGGGTATAATCAAAAGTCATAATGGATCATATTTTCTGTGGGTAAAACAGTGGTGATGATCGTGAAGTACCAGCCAATTTCAGAAAGACACTAGCAAGTAAATGTAAATCATTAATATTTGTATAGGGAGGGAATAAAAATAAACAGTAGTGTTTACCATATAAATTTAGGCAGATTTATGTGGCAAACATCTAATTTCCAGCTCATTCCCTCTCTTCATAAAAAAAGTTAGCCAGTAATCGAAGCATCAAGGAGTCAGAATATTTTAAGCCGAAGTACTATTTTTAATACTTTCTGTTTCATTAGTTGGATTTCTTGGGTTGGATTTCTTCTGTTTGTCACCCCCAATCCATCCTCTGCCCTTCACTGCCATGCTCTGTGTCCTGGAAGGCTGATCTGTTTAGACTACATCAACAGGCCCCCTTGTCCTCTGGCTTCCTCTTGGGTTTGGCAAACAGGGGGCATGAATGGGAGATCAGAGGAAGGTAGGAGAGTGAGGCCAAACATTAATTATTTCCACTCCCATTGATGAAGTCATCCATCCATGGAAGGTCATAGCTCTTTTTTAGATGGTCCATTCCACACAGCCTCTCTATCTTCACGTTCTAATAACTACTTCCTCCTCTTTGCTCTATTACTGTATCATCCCATGTGGTTTCTGTACTCCTTGCCCAAACATTTATATTTATAAACAGTCCTTCTATAAAACTCTCCTCAAATCACCCAGTTTGATTGACCATGTGTAACCTTGGTTGAATCACATGACCAGTAATCATTATTTAGAACTATTTGGCAATTAGTATTCATTCAAAACAACTGTTTGATAATAACAAAAGGTGTGGCTGTTTCTCTTCACCTTGGCATGTTTTCCTTGATAAACCTGAGGCAAGATTCATGGAACATACCTTCAATATTATCTCAACGTCCTTCCTCAAGGGTATGTGGTCTTGCTTTTATTAAAATGGCTCTGGGTCTAAGAGCTGTCTTGGGAAGGGAAAGCAATTAACACTGTCAGGTTGACTCAAGTCAGGCCTCTATTCACCAAATGGACAATTTTTTGGTGATACAAATCAAGTAGGTCTGGTTATTTAGTTTAATCTTTATTGGGGAACAATTTCCCACTGCATTTCTGAATGCTTTCTATCACCTTTTGTTCTAGACTACCATTTCAAGGATATTTGTATGGTAAACAGAAGGTAGAGATAGTGTTTCCCTCTAGGGGAAAGAGCACATTCGTTTCCTGAGCAGGATAATAAAGACAATGTCTCCCTCCAAGGCAAAGTTTGGGCAGGTTTCCTTCTAGGTCATTAGAAAAGAATGGAGTTTTCTAAGCTTGGAGTCCCTCAGCTGTGATGCAAACCCACTTCTTGCACAGCACACACTTGGGCCTCTCCACCTCACCCCATGGGCCTTGGGAGGCAAGGGGAAACGTGAAGCTTATACCGCCTGCTGTGCTGTAAGTAGAAGAGTCCTTTTTCTCTGACCCAGATGTCTTATGTCTTCTGTCAGCATCTGTGAAACTGGCAGGCTAAGCTGTTAGCTTGAAAACAGGATAAAAATCTCAGACCCTTTACAGTTCTTAGCAGTCCAAGGACTCCCAGCTTAGGCAGCCACTATGCTGAAGTCATGCATTTCTATGTCTGGCCTGCTGCCTTTTATACTAACTGCAGTCACTTTTCCTCTGGTCATTAAGTACTGCAACTTGGCTTATACTGTGTCTGGATCCTGCCCCCTTCATTGAAAGCAGGGAACCCATATTAACAGCACTGTTCCCCAGTAGCAGCGACGATTATGGAAGACAACCACTAACGCACTTCCCAAAGATAGTGGCACTCCTTTTACCGGTGGATTTTCTCTAGGCTCCTTCTTGGGGAGATAAAGTTAGAGAATCGGAGCTTGAATGGACTACACATGAAAAATCCACTCCAGCATCCCTAGTTCCAAAGTCTTTAAATTCCTCTCTCCACATTATGCCAAAGAAATTTTAGCACCTTGACTTCATTTAGTGTGGCTCCATTGAGTCTAGGATTCAGTTATCTAGAATCATTCCAGCTGCTCCAGTTAGCAAGCTTTGCTGAAGTAAAGGAACAAAGCGCTAGAGGATCTTACACCAGCAATTAAATATTTCAGCCTGGAAGTGACACACATGACTTCCCCTCATAACCTGTTGTCCAGAACCACATGGTCCCTCCTGCAAGGGGGGACAGCAAAGGGTAACCTTTCAGGGTCCTGGAAGGAGAGGAAAATTGGATGTGTTGGCAACACACCCACATCATTTAGGGCTGCCCCAGTCATGAAGAGCTACAGTATCATGAACTATTCATGCACCCTAATGGACAGCCCACTTGGCTACCCATACTCCCTTCATCTCTCCTGAACAACCACCCAGAACCAGAGTTCCTGAAATCTTCAATTGGGAGGATTATAGCAGCTATGTTTTACATTATTTGGTTGTTTCTTTTCTCTCAACTCCCTACATCTTACATGTAAAGCGCCCATAGTAACTAATGTTTTAGATTTCAGGTGGGAGTTATGTCTGAATTGATATCACCCCACAGTAAGACATGAGTCTGAGCCTTTTGCTTGTTCAGTTTATTGGTGCCTTCTGGACCTGCTAGGGCCAGGTCTTGCAACTACCACTTCTGTTTTATACTGGAATGCTACTGGGCATGCCCAGTGTTATGGTTCAGCGATCAGATAATAATAGCTAGTTTCTGAAGGGTGGTTTAGGTTGTCTAGTCACTTGGAGACCCAAAGTCAGATGTTCAGTTTCTATCAGGACCCAGTAGCAAGCTAACAGCTGCTTTTCAAATGAAAAATACTTATAGCATGAACTTCCTCCAAGTCCTCGTTTGCTCTGGGGTTTTCCCAAGTCTCCAAACAGCATCTCTGCTGCCATGCACACTTCCAGTGCCATCAGGTCTGCTACAACATAAGGCCCAAGGGGCATGTCAGCCTGCGTCCCAGCCTGGACCTGCTTGAGAGCTCATTCCTGTTCCAGGACCCACTTAAAACTACCAGCTTACGGTATACCTCATAAACGGGTTAGTGCAGCATGCCCAAATGTGTGTATGTTGTCGCCAAAATCCAAAAAGTTTCATCAAAGACTGTGCCTCTTTCTTTGTGGTGGATGGTGCAAGGTGCCGCCACTTGTTTCTCTCTGTAGAGACTTCCTAATATGCCCCAAACCACTGAACCCCTTGAAACTTTACCAAAGTGACACAGCCTTGAACTATCACAGAATTTATCTCCCACCCCCGGTGTATATATTTTCTACTTCCTGCTCACTAGGTCTAATTAACAATGTAATAATCAATATAAAGCATCAATGTGATGTTTCATAAAACACAATAAAGATATCTCTTTGTCTCTGCTATGTAAAGGCAAACCGCTTCTGATTTTGCCTACTGATTGGGTTGGAAAAGGATACATTTGCCAGGTTGATATTGCATGTCAAGTGCTGGGGCGGTGATTTGTTCCAGTGAATATACTATATCTATAGCTGCAACTAATATCATAATCTGATTAGGTTTGCAATAATTTGTCATTTTCCAAGGCCCTTCAGGCTTTTGCTCTGGTCAAACAGGAGAGTTTCATGCAAATGTAGTAGGAATCACTATCCCTGCTTCTCTCAAACTTTTTGTGGCAGCAGTAATTTCTACAATCCTGTCGGGAGTGTTGTTTACCATTTACCATTGGTATATTGTGTGGGAAGAGTGCCAGAGACTCTAGATGACCTTTCCTTTCACAATAAATAGCTCCCACTCCAAGGGACAGGGAACCAGAATTGTACTCTGCTAGTTACCAAGTATATGTGTATGTGTATGTATTCCCACCATATGTCCTGGCACTGGAGTAACAAACACAGGATGGGTCTGCAGTCCCATTAGATGCACTGTTACATGAATTTAGGCCAAGACTTCACCTAACACCTGACATTCATAAGCCCTTACTTGCATGGACTATTGTAGTGTTTTGGGTCTCTGAGTATCAGTGTAAGACTATAGCCAGTGTATAATAGTTCCCAGAAGTTTTAGGTATTTCCCTTTCTCCAGTGCACAGTCCCCTGGGTAAATAGCTCCAGGTCACTCTGTGGAAGGCTTGGGAGCAAATCCACCATATACACCCATGGCTGTACTGCAGGGTTCTTCTTCAAAGGCACTCGGCCTCCACCTCTTTTGAGGGGCTTCAGGTCTATACACTTGGCTTAGTTCTGGGAACCCAGTAAGAATGCATGAATCCTAACAGTGGTGTCTAGTTAGTTTCTTCCCAGAAGATCATGAAGTATTCCTTCTACTATGTAAAGAAGAATGTAAGCAAGCTGCTCATTTATTTCAAAACACTCCTATTACTATTCCTTCTCTGTGATTCAGTGTACTAATTGCATCTAAACTTGTCTTTGTCAGTTAAACTCTACCACCTAGCCTCTACCCCTCTAGACTTCCATTTCCCACTGTAATCAGGAAATGCAAGTTTTGTAGCATCTCCTGCTATCTTCTCCGGATGTCAGAAGACAGCCACCACGCAGATGCCCTCTTGCCAATTTCCCCATTGCTTGGTGAAGAGAGTGTCCTCCAGACTTTCTACAGAGTATGATAAGTTGGTAGCAAGCTGGTTGCCAAGAACAGGGTTTAAAGAGTCAAATCAAGAAGCAGCCACTGCCACTAGGTTCTTCACAATGAACCCTGGAATGCTGCTACAAGACCGCGGCTGTACTGGACACCTCATTCTGCCTTCTAAGCATCGGAGAGGGCATTGCTGGAGGAACCTAATCACTATTTAGAACTTTAGCTACAAGGGGGTTTGAGAAATGTAGTTTCTAGCTGGGTGGTCACATGACTAGCTAAAATTCTTTTACTATAGCAAACAGGAAGAACCCATGTGGAGGGATAACCTTCCAGTCTGCCATACGCAGCTCTCCTTCTCTACTGGTTCCTTTCCATCAGCACTTATAAATATGCTCACAAGTTGTTGTTTTCTTCCATTTTGGAGGGAAAATAAAACTTTCCCTCATCTCCATATCCCCCTTTAACCGTTTTCCTCCCCTTATTCTATATAAATATATATCGTGAAAAAATTGTCCCCAAATACTTAGCAGTGGATGTAGGAAAGTCTGAATTCACCATAGGAAGGGAGCTCTAAATATTAATGTGCAATGTACAAAACTGACAGCTGTGGAATGATTGAAAGTTGAAGAATGTTTGTTCCAGTGTCAGGTCATTTTTTTTAACATCACTAGGTGTGGTAGGCAGAAAAATGGCCCCCCAAAGATGTCCATGTCCTAATTCCAGAGCCTGTGACTACGTTACCTTGCATGGCAGAAGGGATTTTGCAGCTGTCATTAAGGTTAATGCCTTTCAGATGAGATTATTTGGGATCATCTGGGAGGGCTCAGTCTAATCACATGGGTCCTTAAAAGTGTCAGATGAAGGAAAAAGAGGCAACTCTTGAAAGGGACTCACTCACTGTTGCTGGCTTTGAAGGTGGAGGAAGAAGACGAGGAATCAAGGAATGTGGACATCCTCCACAGGGTGTGGACAGCCCTCAGCTCAAAGCCAGCAAGGAAACGGGATCCTTAGTCCTACAACTTCAAGGGACTTTATTCTGCCAATGGCTTGAATGAGCAAGGAAAGAGATTCTCCCTAGAGCCTTCAGAAAGGAGTGTCACCCTGCCAACTCCTGGGTTTTAGCTCATGGAGGTCCATGTCAGACTTCGGACCTTCAAAACTGTGAGATAATAAATAAATATATATGACCTAAGCCATTAAGTTTGTGGTCATTTGTTATGGCAGCAGCAGAAAATACATCAAGCAAGGTACTTTTTCTACTTAAGTCTTCCTTCCTGGGGACACTGATTACAAAGCCAGGGTCCCTGAGAATAGGGGGAGTGGAAAAGCTCAGTTCTGGGACAATTGCCTGACTCATATTCTGACTTAAAAAGGGTTCTAAGGAGAGTGTTAAGCAAGAAGGAAGAAAAGAAAGACACTGCTCTCCTGTTTTCCTCTCCTTTCCCAAATGAGAAAATTGGAAAGCACAGATGATAGGATTTACACTACAGAAGCAAAAACTGTCTAGTTCTACCTCTACCTACTAAAGACGATATAAAAATAGAAGCACTGATTACATCGCCCAAGCCTGGGGATTCCCTTCAGAGCTATGGGTGCACAGAACGCTCATTGTGTAGTGCAGGAGAGGAGTTAATTCTCACCCCACCCCATATCCTACCTGTGTCAAACCACACAGGACATGTGCTCCTCAGTTTACGTTTACACAGGGGCAATCGACAGCCTGAAACGTGTGAGAAAAGTAAGAGAGAAAACTCAAGCTCCACAGAGAGCTCGCCTCACATCTGAAGAAGAAAATTATTCTTCCACACTGGGACAAAATTCCCCCCTAAATTCTCCTTACCTCATGCAAGTCAAAGCCTTCTTTCTATGGGGATCACCAAAGTCTAGCATCTGATGTTCAAATAAATGACCTATCAATTTTTTAATCCTAAAATAATTTGTCTCAGTATAAAAATATTTGTCCTCTCTCACATTTTTTATAATGCACAGAATCTTCTTCTTAATCAGAAATAGCATCTCTCCCAAATCTTCTGAATTATCTAGTTTTGAATCTGTTACTTAGTTATTAAGATTTTTCATTCTTTTTTTCTTCTTCTTCTTCTTCTCCCCAAAGCCCCCCAGTACATAGTTTTATATTCTCGTTGTAGGTCCTTCTGGTTGTGCTATGTGGGACGCTGCCTCAGCACAGCGTGATAAGCGGTGCTATGTCCGTGCCCAGGATCCGAAGTGGTGAAACCCTGGGCCACAGAAGCAGAGCGCGAGAACTTAACCACTCAGCCAAGGGGCCAGTCCCAGGTTTTTCATTCTTTTTAAGCCTGTAACTTGATATTACAGAAATATCACTTAAATCAGCCTGAAAATAAAACATCAATGGAGATAAGGAGAAAAAAAAACTTCCCCACCAGACAGAATTACAGGAAAGATCATCCAGTGAGTAATAATTTATAGAAAAGGTAATTTATTATTTACTATGCAAGTTGTTTGAACCATTCACAGTATCTTCTTCACTTGACTGACAAAGGACAACACACACTACTAAGGATTATCAGGTGGCTTAAGATACTTTATCACCTTCCTTGGGAGGAAACTAGAGAGCCTTATAGTCATTTACCCAGTAATTCTAGTAACACACTTTTGAAGACAAGGGCAAATGTTCTATTCATTTAAATATTTATTTCAGTAGTTTAAACAAAGAGCCTTTATAAAGAAAATCCAATAAAAGTTAATGTACTAGGGGAATAAACCTGAATCAAGAATGTAAAAATTAAATCTATAAGCAAAGATAGCCATCAGAAATTAGTAGGCAAGCCCTGGAAATGCGGGGAGCAGTATCTGGGATTAAAAAAGAAGTAAGGCCAAGGACGGGGCAAGTCCAAGTCAGAAACACAGGTAAAAGACCCTGGGACTGCAACTCCCAAACTGTGTGCTGAGGGGCCCCAGGGCTCTGGAGCGAACTCACAGAGGCACCGTGGGATATTTTAAATTTTTGAAAGGAACACAGAAGCAATTGTCAGACATTATATGAATATCTATGATTAGGTTGTTTGGACATAATTACTTAATACACAGAACTATTATATATTTCTTTGGCTCAAGGACACCATGAAAAATTACTGAGGGGCCGGTCCTGTGGCTGAGTGGTTAAGTTCGTGTGCTCTACTTTGGCAGCTCAGGGTTTGGAACCTGGGGGTGGACATGGCACCGCTCGTTATGCCACGTTGAGGCAGCGTCCCACACGCCACAACTAGAGGGACCCACAACTAAAAATGTACAACTATGAACTGGGGGGATTTGGGGAGAAAAAAACAAGCAGGAAAAAAAAGAAGATTGGCAACAGTTGTTAGCTCTGGTGCCAATCTTTAAAAAAAAAATTACTAAGATTCTAAGGGTGCCAAGAAACTAGAAAGCTTGGGAATATCTGCCTTAGGGAGATTCTAGGGTTCGAAGGACATAGCCTGCTCAGAGTAGAATCAGAAAAGCAGATCCAAAATGGAAATGACAGCACCTCCAGCCTCTACACACCTAATTATACATGGTAGGGCCTTTTCTTTCACCCCATCCTGGCTCTTATTACTCTGAATTTACTGCAGGATCCCTATAAAATCAGTAAATCTTGCTTTTAAATCAGTGATTCTTACTCTGACTTACTAACAAAAACAATCATGATTTTTCGGTGTTGGTTAGCAGACTGAGCAACTAGACCTCCCCAAATATTTAGTGTGAGAAAGCCTACTAAAATTTAAATATTTTCCAAGTGAAAAAATGAACAGACTTTAGGTTAAGATTCATTCAGCAACTTCATAAGAGCCCATTATCAAAGTTTTAGAATTTACTCTAAATTAGGGCTTGGCAAGCTTTTTCTGTAGAAGGCTAGATAGTAAATATTTTTAAATATTCTTAATTTTTTTTTACGACCCTAAAAATGTACAAGCCAAATTAAAAGCAGTGGGTATATGCACATTGTTGTCAACCAATCTTGAGATCTTTTCACATCTTGCAAAAGTGAAACTCTATACCCATGAAATAAAAACTCCCCATTTCCCCTTGTACACTCTTGGAGAAAATAATCCATAACCAATCTAAAAATCAAAATTGGGGTGAGTTTATTCTGAGCCAGATCTGAGGACCATATAGTCCAGCAGAGTCCTTTCACAATGGAATGGAGCACTCCAAAGAAGTGGGGGTTGGCAGAGTGGTTATATACCACTAAAGAGCAGGTATCACATATGATTGGAATGTCCCTTTTACAATAGTCATGAGATTGCTTTGCTGGCACAGCATTTCACACAGCAATTGATGAACGCAGCAGGTGGCAGGGCTGTAGTCTCGAACTGGGTGGTCACAAGGTGAATGTAGCAGGCCTGCAATCAATCCCTAGCCTAGGGAGAGATCCTTATCCTTAAGGAAATGCCAATGTCGGGGAAGTTACATCCTTATCTTTAAGGGTATTGTTCTTGTCTTTGGGACATAGTAAATACTTATATACAGCATATATACAATGCATGGTCAAGGGCCACATTAGTCCTTTCTGGAAAAACAAGTTCAGGCTGAGTCAGTTTTACACCAAATGGCTTCTTCATACACTCCAGTATATCCTATTGCTTGCCATTTATTTATCAACACCAAAGTACCTAGCAGCATTGGACACCAGTGGGGATTGAAAGGAGGGCTCTGTGGGCAGAGTCAAAAGCAATGGAGAAGAATCACATCCATACCTCATCCTCCAGGTACATACACCAATATTCATAGTAGCATTATTCACAATAAGCAAAAGGTGGAAACCCAAATGCCCATAGACATATAAATGGATAAATAACATGATATATACATACAATGGAATATATTATTCAGCCTTAAAAAAGAAGGAAATTCTCATCAATTCTCATATAAACATTGTACTAAGTGAAATACACCAGATCCAAAAGAACATGTCAATGAAAATAACCCATAACCAATCTATAAATGAAAATTTGGGAGAGTTTATTCTGAGCTAAAATGTGAGGACCATGGCCCAGGGCCTTTCTTCCCAAAGGAAGAAAGGGCACCAAAGAAGTGAGGTATACAGAGTGGTTATATACCCCCAAACAGGATGTTTCACATATGATTGAAATGTCCCTTTTACAATAGTCTGGAGACTGCTCTGTCGGCACAGCGATTGATGGAAACAGCAGGTGGGTCTGCTGTCTCGGTGGACACAGCAGAGGGACAGGTTTGTTGTCTTGAGCTGGGTAGTCACAGGTGAGCGCAGCAATCAGTTCCTAGCCTAAGGAAAGATGCTTAATCTTTAAGGAAATGTCAACATTGGGAGGGGGAGGGAAGTTGCACCTTTATCTCAAGGGCCTTTGTTCTTGTCATAGGAAATGTCTAAAGCAGATATACAATGCATGCTCAATAGCCATGGGTCAGGCCCTTTTGGAAAAACAAGGTCAGGTTGAATTAGGTTTACACCAAATGGCTTCCTCATATACTCCAATATATCCTATTGCTTGCCATTTCTATTTGTCAGACAAATATGTGTGACTCCACTTCTATGAAGTACTTAGAACAAATCCATAGAGACAGAAAGTAGAGTAGCGGTTACCAGGGACTCGGGGGAAAGGGGAATAGGGAGTTGTGTTTAATGAGCACAGAGTTTGAGTTTGGGACGATGAAAAGGTTCCAGAGATGGATAGTGGTGATGGTTGCACAACAATATGAATGTACTTAACGCCGTTGAATTGTTCACTTAAAAATGGTTAAAATGGTAAATTTTATGTTATGTGTATTTTACCACAATAAAAAAAAGAAATATAAAAACTGTTCCTAGCGGGGCTGGCCCCATGGCCGAGTGGTTAAGTTCGCGCACTCCGCTGCAGGCGGCCCAGTGTTTTGTTGGTTCAAATTCTGGGCGCGGACGTGGCACTGCTCATCAAACCACGCTGAGGCAGCGTCCCACATGCCACAACTAGAAGGACCCACAACGAAGAATATACAACTATGTACTGGGGGGCTTTGGGGAGAAAAAGGAAAAAAATAAAATCTTAAAAAAAAAAAACAAAACTGTTCCTAGCTCTTGGGCCATACAGAAACAGACTGCAGACCACAATTGGGTTGCAGGCTATAGTTTTTTCTGAATCATAAGGCCCACTAAACAGAATGAACAAAATGACATGAAATACTCAAAAAATTTCCCAAGTCATAATTCCTTTTTATTTCAACATGAACATGCTAAATGTATTTTCATATTTAATATATTTATTACATCTACCAAAATTTATAAATGGAACTATAGTATTTATCTACCAAAAAGTATTTGAGAGGAGTCTCTTTAAGATGAAGTAGAATGTATATAAATATAGACGTGCAGACATATAGAGATATGGTGATAACTACAAGTATGGACAGCTTTGGCTGTTATAGATGTAGAGAGGTATACAGCGGGTAGAGAGGAATAATCAATGAAGCTTAAATGCAGTCTGAAAGACGTAGTAGGTAAAGCTGAAACTTAATGGGCAAAAATACTCAGTTTCAAACTTCAGATCTGAAAGTTTGATATTATAGCTTGTACCCCTTTTATTTTCTTCCCCACTCATTTGGTGCATAGTAGACCATTCTCCCTCCCATTTTGGGGGAGGAGAGAAAATGACACATTACAAAATTAAGCAAACTATTAAGATCTGCTCAGATCTCTTTCCTGCATTCTTGCAAACTTTAAATCTAAAATTCACTAACTCTTTGATCGGTTAGCCCAATCTCAGATTCTGAAGGCAACATGTTCCTAAAAGAGAAAAACTCAAGTCACCTTATCTGAGCTCAAAGTCAGCTTTAGGCAATAAAATCACTCTAAACAAGAAGCCTCTTTCGGATTAGGTAGAGACTATATAAACACATAGACAAAAGACATTGTTTCATTTATCTATTCACTGGAACAGATGCATAACAACCAACCCTAAACTCAGTGAAGTAAAAAGATCATTTCATTATGCTCTAGATTCTTTTTTTTCTAAGGCTTTATTTTTTTTAGAGTTTTAGGTTTACAACAAAACTGAGAGAAAGGTACAGATAATTCCTATATACCCCCCACCCCCACACATGCAGCCTCTGCCATTATCAGCATTATTCACCAGAATGATACATTTTTTACCAAAGATGAACCAAACTGACACACCATAATCACCCAAAGTCCATAGTTTAACTTAGGGTTCACTCTTGGTGTTGTACATTCTATAGGTTTGGACAAAAGTTTAACGATGTATATTCATCATTATAATATCATATATAATATTTCCACTGCCCTAAAAATCCTCTGTGCTCTGCCTATTCATCCCTAACCCCCACCACCCAACAATCTGACAACCACTGATCTTTTTATCGTCGCTATAATTTTGCCTTTTCTAGAATGTCATATAGCTGGAAGCATACAGATGTAGCCTTTTCAGATTGGCTTCTTTCACTTAGTGATATGCTTTTAAGTTCTTCCATGTCTTTTCATAGCCTGATAGCTCAATTCTTTTTAGCACTGAATAATATTCCATTGTCTGAATGTACCACAGTCGTTTTTTTTTAATTTTTACTTTTTTTTTTTTTTGGAAGAAGATTAGCTCTGAGCTAACATCCAATCCCCCTCTTTTCTTTCTTTCTTTCTTTTTTTTTTTTTTTTTTTGCTGAGGAAGACTGGCCCTGAGCTAACATCTGTGCCCATCTTCCTCTATTTGTTATGTGGGATGCCTGCCACAGCATGGCTTGATAAGTGGTACATAGGTCCACGCCCGGGATGTGAACTGGCGAACCCTGGGCCACTGAAGCAGAGCACACAAACGTAACTGCTGTACCAGGCCAGCCCCAAATCACAGTTTATTAATCCATTTATCTACTGAAGGACATCTTGGTTGCTCTCAAGTTTTGGCAATTATGAATAAAGCGGCTATAAACATCTGTGTGCGGGTTTTTGTGTGGACATAAATTTTTAGGTCCTTTGGGTAAATAGGAAGTAGTGTGATTGCTGGGTCATATGGTTAGAATGTGTTTCATTTTGTAAGAAACCGTCAAACTGTTTTCCAAAGTAGCTGTACCATTTTGCATTCCCACCAGCAATGCATGATTGTCATATGCCATTGTTTTAATTTGCATTTCCTTGATGACACATCATGTGGAGCATCTTTTCATCTGCTTATTTGCCATCTATATGTCTCCTTTAGCAAGGTCTGTTAAGGTCCTTGGCTTATTTTTTGAGTTTTGTTTTCCTACTGTTGAGTTTTAAGGGTTCTTTGTATACTTTAGATGTCTTTATCAAATGCATCTTTTGCAAATATTTTCTCTCAGTCTGCGTCTTTTCTTCTAATTCTCTTGAGCTCATGGATTCTCCAGGTTATTCACATGAAATTTTCACAAATGAAGTATATATGGGGTAGCTATTCTGGCCTGAAATGAAGCCTGACTTATGGCCTATCAAACATACATTGTACATCTGCTTTAACCATTAAAGAATGCATTAAACAACACCTCAAAGTAAAAGAATTCACTCTTTGAAGATAAGAATGCATATTTCCCCTCCTACAACACCAGTATGGGTAATGCCCATAACAGTACTCCTGAAGATAAGTTCCTTTTCCCAGACACAGGGTCATGTTGACCTGCTAATTTGCCACTGAATATCTCTTTGAAACTTTGATGAATATGTATCCCGGGCATGTTAAATATTTCTTTGTTCTAAAAAGGTATAAAACTGTACTGAAAACCATGCTTCTCTGGAACACTTTCTTCCTTTGTGGAGACTGCCTTCCTGGATTATGGTCCTCAGCCTGGCTCAAGTAAAGGTCACCTTATCTCTCTTTTCTATAGATTAGTTACTGATTATTTTCCTGTCCATTAGGAATTAACTCAAGGTAGAGCAGGATGGCTCTGATCCACAGTCTAGGGCCTCAGCTGGGAAGACTCAAACGGCTGAAGGGTGACTCCAATGGCCAGGAGCTGGAATTTGTTTCTCCACTCACATGACTGACATCTGAGCTGGGCTAAGTTGAGGGCTGGGCTCAGCTGTGACTGTCAATCAGCGTATCTTCAAGAGGCCTCTCTGTGTGTCTTGGGCTTTTTCACAGCACACCGGCCTCAGGTAGTAAGACTTCTTACATGATGGCTAAACATTCCAAAAGTAAGTGTTCCAACAGATGAGGTGGAGTTGCATGGCCTTTTATGACCTGACCTCTTAAGTTACATATGGTGACTATGATCACTTTCACTATATACTATTGGTCAAATCAGTCATAAGCCCACCCAGATTTAAGAGGAAGGGATACAGAGTCGATCATTTTATGGGAAGAGTATCAAAGAAGTTGCAGCCATGTTTTAAAACCACGATGGACATACATATATAGAGATATGGAAATATATGCCAAAGGGTTAACAGTGCCTATCTCCCAAGATCCTTCAAAGTGAATTTCATTAATCTATTATTTTAAGTCAGACTAATCCAAACATATCCTCCATGGATGGCAAAATTCCATCTACCTATTTTCATGTGATATAATAACAAGCAGAAACTTCATTTTATCTACATAAATTGCATCAGGAATGAGTAAGAGATTGCTTTTGACCATATAACCATCTGCCAGTTATAACCGTTTCTTATTTTCCAAATGCTGTGAAGCTCAGATCCACCCTCAGGCTTAGGCTAAGTCATATCCAGAAAGAATACAGAGAATACCCATAGCAAGTAAAGCCGGTAGATTAGGATCCCGCCAGTATTATGATTGCAGAAATCAGTGGCCATTTCCTATCTCAGAGATTACTAAACTTCAGGATTTCACGGGCCAAGAAAATTTCAGAAATAAACCAAATGGGAGCAAATAAAGTCACAAACTTTTTATTCACCAAAGCAAGAACATTTAGAAAACAACTACTCTTTAGCTATCGTCACAAAAAAGAAATACAATGGACAGTTTCAGAATAAAGCACAATCTTTAAGAGTGAGTAAGCTTGACTAAATGAACAATTCACTATATATATATTTTTTCTCATTTCTCTGATCTGCAGAAACTTCACTATAGATGAACCCTCGCTCACAAGTGGTGTGGGAAACCACTTATACATCTGATATTCTGGTTTCTTCCCTCCCTTGCTTTATGCCAATGGTTCTAGAACTTTACCTTGCTCCTAGGAACTCAGTCTAAAAAGACAGAAAGAAATAAATGATTATAACACAACATGAGTGCCGTAAGGATACAGGGGTGAAAAACATCAAGGAAGGTTTCACAAATTAGGTGAAAAAGGTTTTCCCATGAGAAAGAACAGGGAAGATTATTATACGTGGCAATGACAGTGTGGCTGAAAGCACAGAGACAATGTATGCAGTATATCCAAGGAAGACTATATTGTGTACCAAAAAAGTAAGTAGTGGTTCTACTTGGTTGTAGAGTAAGGGTTACTTTTCTATTCTTTATTCTTCTATTTTCCGAAATTTAACAATGAAGTAAGCATTAATTTAGCGATCAGGAAGTTAAAGAACCACTATTTCAATTTTGTAGGTTAGTTCAGGAAACAGAGACAAAAGGCTTATTTCCATTTAAGAAAGCAGTTTGGGGCCAGCTGGCGGCGCAGCAGTTAAGTTCGCAGATTCTGCATCCTGGGGTTCACTGGTTTGGATCCCAGGTACGGACATACGCACCGCTTGAGAAGCCAGGCTGTGACAGGCGTCCCACATATAAAAAAAGGTAGAGAAAGATGGGCAGGGATGTTAGCTCAAGGCCAGTCTTCCTCAGCAAAGAGGAGGATTGGCAGCAGATGTTAGCTAAGGGCTAATCCTCCTCAACAACCACCAAAAAAAAAGCACTTTGTATTAAAAGAGGCTAGGTTGTAAAATTGGATGTTAAAGATTTGGAAGAGGGATGCAGAAATCAAGCTCTCGACTTTTGCTAGGACAGAGGACAATGGGGAAGATAACATTCCCTCAGTGCCTCTGTGAGAATCCTGGCTGGTTGTACTCAATACATACCGCAGGCCTTCCTGTCCCTATGGTCATTAGCCAGAATTCTCAGGTGGCAGGTGCTACCTGACAGGTCAAATGCTTAGCAGCACCTTTGGAGTCAGAGATCAAGCTTAGAATCCCAGCTCTACCACTATCTCAATGAGCTCGGGCAAATTACTTAACCAGTTGAATCTGTTTTCTCATCCGTAAAATGAAAAACTGCCTACCTTTCCGCATTTTTGCGCAGATCAACTGATACAATGTAGGTAAAGAATAGTATAGTGCCTCCCCTCAGAAAATGACAATTATAACACAGGACACATTTGTATATCTAACTGAGAAGTAGATATTTATTTGCTCTATTGGTTTAGAAAGGCTTTAAGATCCCATTCACCATTTGCTTGCTCTATGGGTTTAGCTAAAAGGTTTAAGCACATAAAATGTCAGTTGGAACGTCAACCTTTTGAAACAAATGTGTGCGAGTTTCTAACACAAATTCCAAATGCAGAAAGGATATTCGTATTTGCAGTTGCTTCCGACATTAAGCTATTTTTAGAGCGATCTTTCTGCAGGATCCAGAAATAACTAAGTGGCCTTACACCTAGATTATAGCAACTGATAGAAAACCAGGCAGGCGTTTCCCATTCTCGGTCTTATTCCAGCTGGCTCCAGTATCTGCTCCCAGAGAGAATCGGAGATCTTTAGCGCAGAAAAAGTTTCAGCCCTAAAGTACCTGCCTCTTACCCAGGCTTCCTTAAAGCAGGATTATAGTCAGCAGAGGAATGTAGTAGATGTTCCTCAAGTTTTCTCAACCAATTCTTGCAGCTTCCACAAGCCTTCTCACGGGCCGTTGGGCCCCGCGGCAACAAATGCAACAACTTTAATCCACCTCCTCTTCCAACTTTCTAACCCTGATCCGCACCCTTAAAGCCCCGCCCCTCGCAAATGACCAATCAGAGAGCGTGAAGTGTGCCGGATGGGGCGGGCCCAGCTTGGTGCTGTCGACGAATTGCCATCCTCAGACAGCGTGGGCGGAAGCGGAAGCCCTGGTTTGGCCTTGGGGTCTGCGGTGAGGAAAGTCCCGTAGAAGCGGTTGAGGAAGTCTTGGGTCGGGCGAGCTTTTCAGCTCTTATCTCTCAGCTGACTCGGGCGAAGACACACCTGCGAGCCCGGAGGGAAGGAAACCACCGCGCAAGAAAAGAGCACGCAGTCAGGCAGCTGCGAGGCAGAACCGAACTCTGTGCAGGGTCCTCAGAGGCCGGTCCTGGTCTGCGCCGCTCTACTCAAGGCCATGGTGCTGGCGGAGCCCTGGGCGATCCGCAGGTGAGAGCCGCGGCTCCGCCCGGGATCCCACTGCGGAAGAACTGAGTAAATGCGGGGTAGGGAAGAAGATGCTGCCCTCACTGCTCCCCGGTAACACCCAGGGGGGCCGCAGTTGCGGCAACAGCAGCAGAAAGCACAGCAGGGGCCGGAGCGGCTGGAGCTGCTGGTAAAGTCGCCCAGCAGCTCTTTCTCCGTAGTACACGAGTTGACAAAACAGCCGAAGAACAGGGGTCCCCATTACAATCTCCTTCGAGGTCTTTTTCCTTGCTACTCGGGGCTGATTGATGCGGAAACATGCCTTGCACTTGTACTTGGAGGAACTGGAGACAGTGGATTCGACCTCTGGCGGTGGTCATCTACCTGGTGTCCATAGTGGTTGCGGTTCCCCTGTGCGTGTGGGAATTACAGAAACTGGAGGTAAGAGGGTCCTGCACCATCGGCCTCTACCCTTTCTTCTACCGTCCTGCCCTTCTAAGGTTGCCCATTTTCCCCCTGATACCCCAAGACTTGATAATCCTGAAAACCATGTCGTGTAAATGAGTCTGCTCATAGGACATAAATCTATCTGGTCTCTTGTTCATGGTTTTTGAAAGCATGCTACAGGTGGGTGTTGGACTGGGTCGAGAAAATAGAATATATTAAGATCGCTGCTTAGAGAAGTACTGTTTTGGAAGCATTCATCAATTCCCTGAAAGTAAGGTAAGTTTATTCCTGAAATCTGATCTGTTCAGATATTGGACTTAACTAGATCAAATAAACTACCTTGAAAACCATGTATTGAGTTTTATTAGCATTTAACTAGCTCCCTGAATTATAAGATTCTAGTTGGTTTAACTTGGATGTTTGTTTTTACTTTAGAAGTTATTAACCAACAAAAGTTGTGCAAATAGTCCCTAGTATATTTTTTGATGTCATATTCTTATTATGACATCAGTAAAGTACTGCAAGCTAGAAGACCCCAAGGTAAATACTTAACTAAGATATGTGCTTTATAAAAATTGTGTAATGAACTTTGAATTTGGAGTTAATAAAAACCAGAAAGTACTTTACTTAGAAACACCTGTTTTACAAGAGCTATGACAATACCATGGCTATTTTAGGCTCTGTATTGTGGAAATGATTCTTACATAGTTAAACAAAATGTATTTAATAGACATTTGTTTTCTTTATGTTAACTAAGTTATTTTTTGCTGACTTTCCCATACTAGCATAGTCCATATAGTTATTTTTAGTGTTAATATAATATTCCACTACATTAAATATTTCCCATTTGTTAGATATTTAGGTTATTTCCATAATTTGTCTACTAAAATTCAAGTGCTTTGGATGTCTTAATACAAATAGGGATTTCTTTCTTTGCAGTATTTCTTTGGAGTATGGTATAGGGATTACGTTTAAGGTTAATAATATGTATAATATCAACCTGGTTTAAGACTGTCTTAGTTGTAATTTTTAAGTGCCAGCTTTTAAGGAAAATTTTAATCTCCAGTCTCCACTGCTAACACCCTGAGCCAAATTCTCATCAGGTCTTGCCTGGATTGTTCTCAACACACCAGCCAAAGTATCCACTTAAAACATAAGTCACATTCTGTGTGTCCTCTTCTCAAAGTTTTCCAATCACTCCTAGCCCCAGATTAAAAGCTAATATCCCTAACTATGGCCATGGAGGTCCAACATGATCTGACACCACCCCCACCCCATCCGCCTCTAACCTTCTCTCCTCAATTCCTGGGCTTCCACCACTCTGGCTTTGCTCAAACAAGCAGACGTGCTCCCCGCTTAGGGCCTTTGCACTAAATGTTCCCCCTTTGTGACATGCTTTTCCCCCAGATGGTTTTCTCATTCCTTTATGCCCTTCAGGTCTTTACTCAAATGTCACCCAGCTACGCTGTTTAAAAGTTGCCAGCTTCCCTTCCTCAACTCTTCATATCCTCTTCACTGCTTTATTTTTCTTCCTAGGACTCACCACCATCTAACACGATAAATATTTTACTTATTTTGTTTTATCCTCCATCTGCCCAAATGTCTGATACTTAATAAATGATTGTTTGAGTCCCAGTGATAAATTAGGCTTGTGTTCTATGTGGTGAGAGATAGAACATGACACCTGTCTTCATGGAACTTAGTGATAGAGACAAACACAACCAACAAAAACAAAACAAATCAATAAAATAAAATTGTATAGCGGCTGGCCCAGGAGCGCAGTGGTTAAGTTTGCATGTTCCCCTTCCGCGGCCCAGCGTTCGCCATTTCGGATCCTGGGTGCAGACTTACGCACCGCTTGGCAAGCCATGCTGTGTCATGCGTCCCACATATAAAATAGAGGAAGATGGGCACAGATGTTAGCTCAGGGCCAGTCTTCCTCAGCAAAAGAGAAGAGGATTGGTGGTAGATGTTAGTTCAGGGCTAATCTTCCTCAAAAAAAATAAAATTATGTAAAATGCTATGGAGGAAACTAAAACAGGTCTAAGAAATGAACAGGCAGGGCAGTCCTATTGTGCATCTTCAAAAGACCACTCTGCCACCTATGGAAAAATAAGTGCAAATGCAGGGAAATTTAGAAAGCTCTGTATGGTAATTAAGAGGTAGTGGATGCCTGGGCTGCAATGACTTAAATAGCAGAATAGAGATGGAAAACTCAATTGTAAGTATCCTTGGACGTGAAGAAACAGAACTTGACAGTGGATTGTATTAGGGGAGGAGAGGCAGTGAGAGAAAGGGAGAAATCAAGAATGGCTCTCAGGCTTCTGTCTTGAACAGCAGAGTAAATGGTGACACCAGTTACTAAAATGAAAAATTGACGGATAGGGACAGATTTGAGAGAAATTGAGTTCTGCTTTGGACGTTTAGTTTCAGGTATATGAGAGAGATTCAGATGGGCGTGTCAAATATGCACTTGGATTTGTAACTCTAGAGGTCAGAAAGGTTTGAACTGCAAGTGTAAATATGGGAGTTGTCAGAACAGACATGGTGTTTAAATCCATAGACATGGGTGAGATTATAAAAGGGAAGAAGAAGAAAAGGCCAAGGACCTAGCACCAACATTTAGAAGCCAAGCGGAGGATCAGGAACTTAAAAAGCAGCAGCAGCCAGTGGAGAAGTGGAATGCCAGGAGAGTGGTGTCATGGAAGCCAGAACAGAAGAGAGTTTCAAGAAGGACAGAGTAATGAACAATGTCCAGTGCTGCTGAGACGGCCACTGGTTTTCACAAGATAGGAGGGTCATTGGTGATCCTAGTAATGGGTTAAATGGAGTTGTAAGGGCCAAAACTAAGAGGGAGTTGTTTGAAGAATGAGTGTGGGGTAAGGAAGTGGAATCAGGATATAGACAAGATTTTTGTTCATTTTTGGTTTTGTTTTGAGTATTTGACTCTGAAGGGAGGGCCTGAGAAATGAGTGGCACAGTAGACAGGACTGTGGGATTAAGGGAGGGGTTTTTTTTCCCCCTTTGTTGTGTTTTGTTCTTAAGGTTAGAGACGCTAACTAGAGCATGTCCCCAAGATTTAGATATAATTTTATTAATCTTCTTAAAAACTGTGAAGCATAGAAATTATCCTCATTTTATAGATGTGAAAACTGAGACAGAGAGATAAGTGGCTCATGTGTCCTAAGTGCTTTATATACAGTATCCTGATCACTTCATCATTATTCACTAAATGAGTTCGCGTGTCTAAAATGCTTAGCATTGTGCCCAGCACAAAGTAGGTGCTCAATAAGCCTTAGTTGTCACTGTCTTTAAAATATCGTCACTATTGTTGCATTAGAGCAGCAGGTTTTTTTCTTGTGGAATAGCATTCTAATTGGGATTGGGTTCTCAGTTGAACACCTAAGGCAAAGTTATATGCATCAGCTTGAGCACTGGATAAAGTAGTTGACATGTTTAGGGACAGTTTGGTATGAAAAATACATATCTTTTAAACACTAGAATCACAGTGCTTACACTGTGAGAAGTCAGTGGGAACTGAGATTGTAGAAAACAGGAGGTTCACATAGCCCAACCCGTGCCCCTGGTGGGGCGTGTGCTTATTTACTGGAATAGCGAGATGACCGTCTGCACTGTTTAAACTATTTCTCTCACTCTCTTTCTTGGCTGAGCATCTATAATTGAAGTCAGATAAGTTAAATGCACACATGAAGTCACTGCCCTGCAGCCATTTTATCCTGCCCCTGCTTGTCAATATGCCCCAAGTAGCTACTATGGGTGTAAGAGCTCCTCCCCTCCCCTCAGGACGAGTGGGCCTGGAAAGCACTACCCTGTTCCTCTCTACTGTCTGCTTTGAAAGCATTTGGCTGAGGGACAATTAACTCACTCCTGGATGCTGTCTTTAATGGTTTTTTCTTTCCTCTCTACCTTCCTCAAGTTACCTTAGGGAAAAAAAATCTATGCTCCTTATCTCCTCATTTTGTGAGCCAAAAAAACCCCCGACTCATGGCTGAGTTTAATAATGTTAATGGTATCCTTATATCAGTGTGTCTCAAGTGAGAATAACTTATTTAGATATAAATGTAATAATTATATTGATAATTTCTATAGATACCTAGTGTTGACTTATAATGTTACTTAAAATATGTATACGCATAAACTTTCTTATGCATATAGCTTTTTATATAGCTCAAAAATTAAAACAACTGTAAAACCAGTGAGTCAAATTAATGGCATTAATGTGGACAGGTAATATTTTTCTGAAACTAAATTACCACTTACAGTGTAAAAATGGTACTAACTCTATGATGCAAGACTTTTTTTTTATTTGGCATCATTATACTGAAATGACTCAATTCTCCAGTCACTTGTTTTTTGATCATTGTTTGAAAAAGAACTTTCTTTCTTACAGCACACTGAGGACGCTTGGCATTCATTAGTCACAAGCACATAATTTTTTTCTTAAGTCTACCACCAAGTTCTTTTTGGTGCTAAGGCAATCGTAAAAAGAATGTGAGCATTAAAATCATTTGGCAATACTCTTAATGATCACCTTCCTTATAAAAGAGAAAATCTAGAATATGCTTTTAAGTTTTTAGTATTATTATTTTAGGTTATCATTAATATGAATACTCGATTTTAAATGAAATTGAGCCAAGCAAAAATCCCTAGAAAATGATTGCTTAGACATTCCTTTGAGAACTGTCACCTCCAGATATTTGCTTTTCACCTACTGCCCTGATTAATCTCCAGCATTGGGCAAGACTTTTTGTATTTGCTTTTCAAGTGTTCCATACAGTTTAGTGTAGAAATTTCATTGTTGTAAAAATATATTTGATCTCTATACTTTTGTTTTCTACTTCTTTAATCTTTATCCCTGATGAAAAAAAAATCTTGTTCAAAACAGTAAAACTAGAAGTCATGGACTTCAGTTCTATTTTAATTAACTGCTGAAACCCCTCAAGTACCAAAAATAAATGCCCACCTTTTTTTCTTTAAAAAGTTAGCATTTGCGTTTTAAAAAAATTAAAAGGATTCACATTCCTCAAGGTAGGAGTACAAGTTAGTATAAAATTCATTTCACTAAGGACCCTCAGATAGCAGAGAGGTTCAAATAAATTTGGTTTTGCCAGAAAGCAAGTGAATTACTTCAACTCTCCCTTAGGATGAGCCAGTTCAAAGTATATTTTTTAGAAATTTAGCTTTTAAAGGATAAAATATTGATCAGATACTGACCTAAAAAAGAAATTAGAGCTTTTTAAAATGTAATCTCGTGAGTTGATACTGTTGGATATGAGATGGGTAGCATATATCGACATAGTGTGCTTGGACAGTAGTTGTGGCAGTGCTTACGAATGGGAGAGTTAAAAGACATAACCCGTATAGAGAACTTAACAAAGCATTGGGCAGCCCTGTGTTCTACTAACATGTTGGGTAACAGTAAAATTTGCGGAAGATGTTAGGTAGGATTTTAATATTCCAGACATAAAAGCAAAGGAATAAACCATCAAAAGATTTTTAGATTTGACTTGCAGAAAATTTTAAAACTTCTGTACATCCCCAAACACAATAATCAGATATAAAAGGCAAATCAGCTAAAGGGAAATGACATGATGTTAATATTCGTAACGTATACAGTGCTGTTACAAAAGGGCCCATGAGGAAAAACCCACGCCCCTCCCTCCACAAAAGCACAAATAGGCTGTTTATTGAAGAAAAAATAAAAACAGCCACTAGTCATTTGGAAAATATTGGGCCTCATTAATATCAGATAAATGAAAATTTAAGAAATAAAAGTATTTTACGGCCTGCCCAGTGGCGCAGCAGTTAAGTGCGCACGTTCCGCTTCTCAGCGGCCCAGGGTTTGCCGGTTCAGATCTCAGGTGTGGACATGGCACTGCTTGGCAAAAGCCGTGCTGTGGTAGGCATTCTGCGCATAAAGTAGAGGAAGATGGGCATGGATGTTAGCTCAGGGCTAGTCTTCCTCAGCAAAAAGAGGAGGATTGGCAGTAGTTAGCTCAGGCCTAATCTTCCTCAAAAAAAAAAAAGAAAGAAAAGTATTTTAGTTTTAATGTTAGTTATTTTTACTAACATGTTCTTTTGCTTCTTAAGGTTGGAATCCACACCAAGGCTTGGTTTATTGCTGGAATCTTTTTGCTGTTGACTATACCTATATCACTCTGGGTGATATTGCAACATTTAGTACATTATACACAACCTGAACTACAGAAACCAATAATAAGGTAAATCTTAATGTATTTTGATTCACAACTAGTGTTGTCTTGGCTTATTTCATAAATATGATGTAAAATGTTTTTAATTTATGTTTTACTTTCCAAATAGGATTCTTTGGATGGTACCTATATACAGTTTAGATAGCGTAAGTATGTTTCATTTTATCTTATTAACTAAGAACTTGTTTGATGATACTAACTATACTTACAGAATGCTTAAGGTAGTGAAAGTAGGTTATTTGGCAGTAAAGAGTCAGATTAATGAGAAAAGTGGAAAAGTTTACTTGTTTTTAATCTTGATAAAGTATGACAATAGAAAAGGCAGCTGTTTTAAAGTTTTAAAAATCTAAAGCTGTTTCCTTTGCGTAATCTTTTAAAATTTCAGATTAGTAGCTCTTAGTCCTTTAAAGAATGTACTATTTAAAATTACATTATCAGGGCCAGCTCCGTGGCCGAGTGGTTAAGGTCGTGCGCTCTGCTGCGGCGGCCCAGGGTTCGGATCCTGGGTGCGGACATGGCACTGCTCGTCAGGCCACGTTGAGGCGGCATCCCATGAGCCACAACTAGAAGGACCTGCAACTAAGATATACAACTATGTATGGGGGCCGGGGGAGAGGGGAGTTGGGAAGATAAAGCAGAAAAAAAAAAAAAGATTGCAACAGTTGTTAGCCCAGGTGCCAATCTTTAAAAAAAAGAAAATTCACATTATCATCCTTTTTATTTACTAAATCTTTTATTTGGACAAAAAAAAATCCTTCCCCAGTGGATTCTAATATATGCAGTTATTATAGATAACTGCTTTAATTTGATTAAAGATAAAGGAAATGTCTTTAACAGCATTTTCTATGATCATGTCAAGAAAAATTTCAGATTATATTTAAGAAGCCAAGCACATGATTTAGCTTCTCTCTTCATATTCATTATTTACCCCAAACACGAATGTTTTTGTTTACCAATATCCAAGATGTTTATTGCTTTTAAAAATATATTTCACAGATTGTCTGGTAGCCCTTATAATGATAAATTTTAGGAAGTTTGATATATGACAAGACATCTCAAGTTTAAAAATTAGCTTATTGTGAGTACTATGAATTGGAGTGGTCATCTTAGCTGCAACTAACATCTGTTCCTTTTCATAGTGGATAGCTTTGAAATATCCCGGCATTGCAATATATGTGGATACCTGCAGAGAATGTTACGAAGCTTATGTCATTTACAACTTTATGGGATTCCTGACCAATTATCTAACTAACCGGTATCCAAATCTGGTATTAATCCTTGAAGCCAAAGATCAGCAAAAACATTTCCCTCCTTTATGTTGCTGTACACCATGGACTATGGGAGAGTAAGTATGTTTGGTTTTAATTCTTTTATGTTTGGGTTTTATTTAAGCAGAATTTTTAAGCATCAGTCAGTTCTCTGCAAAGCAGTATGTTAAGTACTACGAGCAAGACAAAAAGTGTAAGAGTTCTTACCTCATGGAGTTCATAGTCAAGTTTGAAGAGTAACAAAACACATTTTTAAAATCCTCACATATGTTAGTTTCTTTTATATATTCATCCTCATATAGAAAACTTAAAATATTATTGGGGGAAAAAGCCTTAGAAATCATTTAATCAACATCCTTTTACTATTGGGAACCAGGGTCTGCAGAGATTAGCTTACTCCAGATCACATAGCTGGTTAATGGCAAAATCAGGTCTAAGACTCAGGGAGAAGATAGTCCTGGGCGGGGAATGGCATATGATATGAAATAGCAGCAAATAACAATGTTTATTCTAGTAATGTATAATGGCCTTATTATACATTCGTGTAGGACAGAAAAGGAAAAAAAACCCTGAAAAGTTGAGTTGAAGCTGAGATTTCATTTATTATACTGGATAACTATTGGATATTTTTCAGCAAGGAAACATTTGAAGACAGTGTTTTAGAAAGATTAATCTTGCAGTACTATACAGGATGCATTAGAGGGAGGAGCACTCTAGAGATGGAGATATAAATTAGGAGACTATTCTAATAGTCCATTTGTGAGATAAGCTGAAAAGGAGGGATGAAATTGGAATAGAAAGGAAAGACAATAGGAGAATACAGCTGAAAAATCAAAAAGACTTGACCACCAATGATGAGGATTCAGGTGAAAGTTGCAAGCCAAGGTAATTGGAATGATTTAGAGGTCTAGTAATCAGTGTACATATACAACCTGGGGATAGCTACATTGCCTTCCATGCAGTACAGAAACCATTTGTACAATGTCAGAACTAAATGTAAGTGTCTCTACTTGCACACCTGCAATGACAGGGAGCTACCTGACTATTTTAAATAATAAGCTCCTAATATGTTCATTTGACAAATAGGTATTAGTCACCTAGTATCTGCCAGTATATTGATATATCCTAGTGCATATAACAGACGTAGAACTCATGGAACTTACAGTGTGGTCAGGAGGGTTAGGAATTAGATGAAGACACAAATTTATAGTTACTTATTTCAGGAAATGCTATGAAGGAAAAAAGCCAGGAAACAATGAAAGAATGGTAAGGAAAAATTAATGTAGGTCGAGGATGAGGGGGGAGAGATTGTGCTCAACTCCAAATACAAGGGCAAAGAGAGATTTATAGCCAATAAGCAGATTGAGGTGATCATTGGATGGAAAATTACTAAGAGAAGACATCAAGGGTAGGGGTGTTCTCTAAACTGTCATAACAGGATTTTTGCTAAAGGCAGGCCTAGCCTTAAACATCAAGAGTGGGGCAAGAGGAGCTTGATCAGGTATCAAGAGTAATCAAATATCAAAGGTGAGGACATGACCTAGCAGGATTCTTGGCACAAACTGACAGGCAGGCCTAGAACAAGGCCTAAGGATGATGCCTTAGTTGAAAAGAAGACTCAGAAGAGCCCTGTGTAAAGTGTGGTCAAGGAGAGAGAGCCTTTGTCAAATGAGAAGCCATTAGAGGATGTTAAGCAGAGGACTGGTATCTAAATTTCTTTTTCAAAGATTACTGTGCTCTTTGTAGACTGAATTGGAAGTGGGCAGAGATGGAAGAGATTGCAATGGTCTGATAAATACGATGATGATGATGATGATAATGGCTTGGCTTTGATCAGGACTCTTCTTGTGTTAACACAGAACCTGAGATGAGCTGTCTCTTCAGACTGGCTCATCACGATTAGCTGGTGGTGAACTAAAACTGCAAACCTTTTTCAAATGATACTACTCAAAATTTCCCTATTCTGTGCTTTATGCAATTGATTTGTTCCTGACTACACAGGCAGTTACATTTATTCTTGTTAAATTTCTTTGTGTTAGTTTCATTTTTTCCTGAGACTCTTGAATTCTGACAAGTGCTGCCTGAATAATGTTAACAGTGCATCCATAACTGACTCACCTTTTCTTATTGAAAAGACATGAAGTGCTTACCAAAGTCCTGCAGTTTAGGAGCGTGGTTTTAGTAATAATAAAACAACTCATTCTCTTGTATATATATGAACACAGTTTAGGTTACCAGTCTCCCTCTATTAGATAACTGGTGTTACATGTCTGATAATTAATCAGGCTATTGCTGTTTAGGATAATTCAGTACAATGGTTTGGTTTTAAGATGCAAATGCCATGGCAAGTTTCCAGCCATCAGATAATAAAAACTAAAGTCTACTTTTTAGACTGTGATTTCTGTGACATAAGTGGTGAGCACAATGATTTTTCTTTTAATAAACATTAAATTTTGTGTATATTAGTTCCTGGGGGAAAACATTTTACCCACTGACTTAGTACCTTATGAAACAAATGTTTCCACGAAACAGTACTGACCCTTATTTATGTATTCCCTTCCTCCCTTTTGTTTTTAAAATTCAAATCACAGCCCGCTAAGTTGAATTTGACACAGTTTGAAAAAAATTGCTCTAGGGTATATACTTCGGAGTAGATATATTGGGTCTTTAGGTTTTGTTCAACTTTGTTAGTGGCAAATTATTTTCTGAAGTGGCAGTACCAAATTACTTTCCCACCAAGAGTATAAAATACTTCTAATTGAACCAACATTGGGAGTTACTCAGACTTCTTTATGTTTGCCTATCAAGAGGGTGTACAGTGCTATATCATGTGGTCTCAATTTAGATTTCCCTGATTAGTAGTGAGGTTGAGCCACTTTTCATATGTGTATTAGCCATTTGGTTTCCTTTTCTGAGGAATGCTTGTTTCTGTTTCTCATTTTTTAATGGGTTGTCTATCTTGTGGCTTTATAGAGAATCTTTATATATTTAGATACTAATTCTTTGTTTAATGTGTGTTAAAAATATCTTTTTCTAGTTTTTGGCATGCTTTGTCACTTTCATTATGTCTTTTGATAAATGGGAAGTTTTGAATTTTCATGTAGTTGAATTTATCAATCTTATAGTCAGTACTTTTTGCATCTTGTTGAAAATATTCTTCCCAACCACAGGATTATAAAAACATTATCCTGGGGCCAGTCCTGTTGTCTAGTGGTTAGGTTCGGCATGCTCACCTCCGGTGGCCTGGGTGTGGACCTACACCACTCGTCAGCAGCCATGCTGTGGTGGCACCCACTTACAGAATAGGGGAAGATTGGCACAGATGCCAAAAAAACATTCTCCTGTGCTTTTCTTCTAAACGTTTCAAAAATTTCCCATTAAGACTTACAAATCCTTATTCATTTTTTGTGTGTATGTTGTGTGAGGTAGGAATGCAGTTTTATTTTATTCTGTTGGCTAACTATCCTAGCACCATTCTCTTCCTTCTTCCTCACTGATCTGTAATGCCATTTCTGTCATATATAAAGTTTCCATATGTATGGGTCTGTTTGTGGTCTTTGTTTTCCTGTTTTATTGGTTAACTTTTCTATCCCTGGACCAATTCTTTATATAAACTACTACAGCTTGTTAATAAGCCTAAAAATGAAGGGCAAGGGCCCCAACCCTATTGTCTTGACTATTCTTGGGTCTTTACTCATACATATAAATTTTAGAATCAGCTTGTCAAGTTACTTGAAAAAGCCTGTTGAGATTTTTCGATTGGGATTGAATTCAATTTTTAGTTTATTACATCTTTATGATTTTTTGTCTTCTTATCTATGAATATGGTCTAGCTTTCTACTTATTTAGCTCTTCATTTATCTTTCAATAAAGTATAATTTTCTCATGAAAGTCTTGTACATCTTTTGTTGACTTTATAAATACCTTATATTCTATTGCTATTATAAATGACATCTTTTTAAAAAATTAGTTTAATTGCTGCCAGTGTGTAGAAAGGCAGTTGGCTTTTGCATATTGATCTTATATCCGAAAATCTTGTTAAATTTTCTTAGTCTGTAGATCTTTTTAAGTTCTCTATGTAGACAGTCGTCTTCAAATGGAGGACTTGTTGGTTTGCCAGTCTTTATCCTACACATTTCTCTTTCTTCTCACTGTGCTGGTAAGTATCTCTAGACATTTTTGCATCTTTCTTGATTTTAAAGAGAATTCTTATAAAATTTCACAATTGAATTTGATGTTTCTAAAGGTGTTTTGTAGGCATCCTTTATCAGGTTACATAAGCTCCATTTTAGCCCTAGTTTGTTAAGAGTTTTTAATCATGAATAAGTATTGAATTTCATCAAATGCTTTTTCTGTACCTGTTAAGATGATCATGGTTTGAACTTGTTAATGTAGTGAATTAGATTAATGGCTTTTCTAATGTTAAAACTCCCTTGCATTTTGAGGACAAATTCAAAGTGATTATGATGTATCATCTGCTTTTCTACATCACGAGATTTGGTTTGCTAATATTCCATTTAGAATTTTTGTATCTATGTTCATAAATAAGTCAGATGAAACTATAATTTGCCTTTCTTATACTATCCCTGTCTGGTTTTCCTATCTAGGTTATACTGGCTGAATAGGAATTACTGCCTGTGATTTGTATATCACAGGAGGAGATTGTATACTGTACCTTGAAAACTTAGACCTGGCCTTTTCTTTGTGGGAGACAATTATAGAACTATAATTTAGGCTTCCTGTTGTTTCTGGAAGCATATTTTTTAAATTATAGTTTTTAGGAATTAGGCAGAGTAGACAGAGTTTTAAAATGTAAGGGCATACATTAGTTTATATCTTCTTAATACCTTTTGGATCTGTCGTTATGACTGCTTTTCCAGTTCTAATGTTATTAATATCTTTGTTTTTTCCTTGAACATCTTGCCAGCAGCTTGCCTTTTTTTTTACTAACCTCTTCAGGAACTAACTTTTGGCTTTGTTGATTCTCTCTGTAGTATGTTTCTTTTCTTTTCTTTTTTTTTTTTTGAGGAAGATTAGCCCCGAGCTAACATCTGCCACCAATCTTCCTCTTTTTGCTGAGGAAGACTGACCCTGAGCTAACATCCCTGCCCATCTTCCTCTACTTTATATGTGGGACGCCTGCCACAACATGGTTTGACAAGCGGTGCGTAGGTCCAAACCGACGAACCCCAGGCCACCAAAGCAGAACGTGCAAACTTAACTGCTGCGCCCCTATGTTTGTTTTCTATTTCATTAATTTCTGCTCTATTTTTACTTCCTTTCTTTCATTTCTTTTGGTTTACTGTGTTCTTTTCCTAATATGTTAGAGTCTTAGCTCGTTAATTTACAGCCTTCTTTTTTTAATATTGCATTTAAGACCATACATTTCCCTTCAAGTTCTACAGTCACTGAATCCCAGTTTTTGTTGGTTATTTTTATTGAAATATAATTGGCATACATTATATTAGTTTCAGGGTACAACATAATTTGCTATTTGTATATATTGTGAAATGATCAGCACAATAAATCTAGTCATCCATCACCACATGAATCCTAGTTTTGATATTAAATATTTTCATTATTATCCAGTTTAAGGTTTTTTTTTTTTTTTTTTAAGATTTTATTTTTTTTTCCTTTTTATCCCCAAAGCCCCCCAGTACATAGTTGTATATTCTTCATTGTGGGTTCTTCTAGTTGTGGCATGTGGGACACCGCCTCAGTGTGGCTTGATGAGCAGTGCCATGTCCGCACCCAGGATTCAAACCAATGAAACACTGGGCCGCCTGCAGCAGAGCACGTGAACTTAACCACTCGGCCATGGGGCCAGCCCCAAGGTTTTTAAATTTTAAATTTAAATCACTGAGATTTCTTTTTACTTGAGTTATTTTGGAGTATTTCAGAATTTCCAAGCCTAAGGATTTTTTTTTTGGTTTTTAGTTTTTCATTTTATTTATTTGCATTGCAGTCAGAGCATGTACTCTCTATGAGACAGTCTTTGGAATTGGTTAAGATTTGTTTCATGCCCTCTAATACATGATCAGTTTTTATAAAGATTCCCTGTGTGCTTAAAAAGAATGTGTGTGCTATATTAACAAGTGACTGTGTTATATTTATGTCCATGAGGTCAATCTTATTTTATTGTGTTATTCAGTTTTTCTGTATTTCTGTTGATTTGGGCTACTTGTTCTGTCAGTTACTGAGAGACGTTTAAATTCTGCCACTGATAATTTGTCAGTTTCTTACTGTACTACTGTCAGTTTTTGCTTTATATATTTTGATGCTGTTTCTATTCCAAATCATCTTCTTTGTCTTAAAGTTATTTTGTCTGATATTAATAGGTATCCCACCTTTCCTTTGTTTAGTATTTGCCTGCCATATCTTTCTCTACCTTTTACTTTCATCCTTTCCATTTCCCTATGTTTTAGATATATCGCTTTTTTTTTTTTTTAAGTTTAGCGTTTTTTAATTCCAATCTGACAATCCATCAACTTAAACAAGTTAGGCCATTTACATTTTTGTGATTATTGATATATTCATTTATAATCTTGCCATCTTTTTGTTTTCTGTTTGTCTCACTTTTTCTTCTTTCCTTTTCTCATTGATTACATTATTTTTTAAATAAACTTTTATTTTGGAATAATTTTAAATTTACAGAAAAGTTGCAAAGACAGGACAGACATTTCCCATATACCTTTCACCCAGATTCCCCTAATGTTCACGTCTTATGTAATCATGGTACATTTCTCAGAACCAAGAAATAACATTGGTACAATACTATTAACTGCAGACTTCAGATTTCCCAAGTCTTTCCAGAAACATCCTTTTTCTTTTCCAGGATTCACTCCAGGAGTCCACATTGCATTTCGCGTCTTTTTAAAAATATAAATTTTCATTTAATACTTTGAGACGGTATAAGCAGTTTGAGAAGATCCTTCTAATTTAATGATTTTATTAAGTAATTTTACAGTTTTTCAAACATTTGAGGAATACAAACAAATGTCACCAACAAATCTGTTTTATACCACCCACATTTAACAAATTTTAATATAAGTCCATGATTCCTTATTTGCAGTTGTAAAATATTTTTAAAATCTTGAAAACTAAAAGCTTTTTCATAGCTCACATAGTGGCAAAACTCTATTTATAATCTTTGACTATTTGTGATTTTAAGGTGACTGTTTTACCTATTATGGATACGTATGTCTTAGTACAGCGGTGTCAGTGTGTCTGATTACAGGTGCTACCCTAGATCCCACTGGTAGTTGATGACGTTATTTGTTGGTTTTTTTTATTCTACGTTTTTTCTCACTGCTAGTTTAGAAATTATAGTTTCTAATTCCAATCTTATTATGAGCACTTAAGAGTCAAAATTTTACCATGGCTACTTAAAATTAATCTTAAAAATTAGACATTTTTTGGATAGATTTTTTTTTGTCTTTGGTAAGTATAACTACAAATATTAACAATTTATTTGCTCCTCTCTCCTTCTTGCGTCTCAGATCTTCTGTCTGAAATCATTTCCTTCTTTCTAAAGTATGGCCCTTAAAAGTTCCTTTAGTGTCAGTTCTCAGTAGCAGATTTTCTCAAGTGTACTTATCCAAAAGTGTCTTTATTTTGCTCTCATTCTTGAAAGACAGTTTTGCTGGAGGTAATTCTATATTGACAGGAATTTTCCCTAAGCATTTTGAAGATTTTATTCCATGTAATTCTGGCTTCAGTTGTTACTGTTAAGCCTCTACTGTCAATTTGTCATTGCATGATAGGTGACCTGTCCAGCTGCATTTAAGACCCTCTCTGTCTTTGATGTTTTACAGTTTCACTATGAAATATCAGGGTGGTTTTTTTGGTTTTGATTTTGGTCCTGCTTAATTTACAGTGTGCCTCAAGCTGTAGATTCATGTCTTTCATCAGTTCTGGAAAGTCTCAGCCATAATCTCTTTTGATTTTGCCTTTCCTCTACTCTCTTCTTTGACTCTGAATGTATGTTAGACTTTCTGATTCTATTCTGTTCTTTGTAACTCTCTTTCACGTTTGTCTCTTTGTCTCAGCCTTTGCTACATTCTGGGCAATTTCTTCAGATACATCTTCCAGGTCATTAATTCTCCACAGCTTTCAAAGGTATCTAATTGACTATTTAATGTATCTGCATAGTCACCCTTAGTGGTCTCAGGTGTGGTTTGACAATCAACACATAGAACACTGTAGGTTTAACCCAGTCCAACTGAATTTTGCTTTGTAAAGAGTATGGGACAGGAAGCACAGCATGTTTAGCCGAGGCATTCTCATCAAGAGGTCTTACAACAAACAAGCCCAAGTGCAATCCCTGGGCCCACCACCACAGGGGGCACACTTAGTGGTAAGTGGGAGTGAACCACCTCAGCGCAGAGAAGGCTCTCAGCACATAGAACCCCACCAGTTTTTTATTCACTCCTAGTAAGAACACCTCAAGGTCTGCATGCCACACTCACAGTCTTCTCAGTCGAGATGTAATTCTTAAATTAGGGGATTCATAATACATAACATTGACAACTACTTCTCCTGATAGGAGTGCCAGGTAAGCCTTTGCCCTCAGAGCAGCTTGGTCTTTTAAGAAGGCTTACACAAGGCTCTGGTAGACAGCCTTTTTTTGGTAGTTGTTTTGGGACTTGTTTTGTTTTGTTTTGTTACTCCTTGTAAATGTTCCCTTAAATTGACTGACCCAGCCATAGAATAAAAACTGTTTTATGCAGGATCTTTGCTTTGACCTTTCAAAGTATCTAGTCGATGATACTCTCTGGAATGATATTTAAATACTAAACTCGAAAGGAAACTGAATCCTAAATGTAAATAATATTTTTATAAATAATGCTTTCACATACACAGGCACACACGTAATTCATTTGTTACTCAGTTTTTCTTCCAGAAACACACAGGAACCCACTTTTGTTCTTTTTGTTCTGTGCTGCACTATTCAGGGATTTGAGACTATACAGAAAGGGAGATCTTTCAGAAGTTGTAGTTGTCAAATAATTTAAAAAACAGTATTGAAATAATTTGTTTGCTCCCATCCACATTCTTCCCCAATTGCCATTTAGAATGACTAAATTTAAAGAATTAAATATAAAAATGGCATCGTTTGTCAACATGATTTTAATTTAGGGGATTTGGAACAGTCTGATGCTATTTAAATGAGTCCTTGAAATGCTAAGTCGTTTTTCTTTGGCAGAGTATTGCTGTTTAGGTGCAAACTGGGTGTATTGCAGTATACAGTTGTCAGACCATTCACCACCATCGTTGCTTTGTAAGTACATAAAACTTTTATATTATCATTTATTTCTTTAAAATCCTCATGCTCTTAAGTGGGAACAACTGAGTAGAAAAACATAAAGAGCATTAGTTTACTTGTTATAATACAAGTCTAGTAAAAATACAGTATATAGAAACCCTACTATATTAAAATAAATAAGGTGACCATTTGTAGGCAAAGAATCACGACAGAATTCTAAATAACATTCATTTTAGAGCTTTCTGGAAAGCATTTAAAAAATACTTTTTTTTTTTTGAGGAAGATTAGCCCCAAGCTAACATCTGTTACCAATCCTCTTTTTTGCTGAGGAAGACTGGCCCTGAGCTAACATCCGTGCCCATCTTCCTCCACTTTATATGTGGGACGCCTACCACAGCATGGCCTTCTGAGCGGTGCCATGTCTGCACCTGGGATCTGAACTGGCAAACCCCGGGCCACGGAAGCGGAATGTGTGCACTTAACTGCTGTGCCACCAGGCCGGCCCCAGAAAATACTTTTTAAAATATTAATGTTCCCACAGCTTTACAGAAACATCTCTTACATGAAGTTAAAGTATGCTACTTTGAGTTCATTACATGGTTTGATTTTCTACATGGTTAACTTAGAATATGTTATGAGTACTATATTCCAAGTAAGAAATCGTATTTTTCTTTAAGCACTTGAGGTAAAATGGGGTATCATTAAGCCACCTGGTAAAACTATTCCCTAGATTTAAAAACATCAAAGAATTTAAAGCAGTAGATTGCATGTTTTATCTGCTAGTCATAACTAACATTCTGCCTCTTCACAGAGGAAGAACAGGAAGACAGACGGGAAGCAAGCAGTCAGTTCTGTAGTGACATTTACCTTAGAATTAAGGCTAATTCACTTATTTATGAAGGCATGGTTTATTTCTCTGCAGTTTAGAAATTGAGTAATCATGTAAGTTAATATTTAAATCTGGGTCTTCATAAAATTTACCACCAAGATAATTTGGGGGGAAAAAATTAGAATTGTAGGTAGAGACCAACATTATATGTTTATTACAATCAAGCTTTTGAAAATTAGGCAGCACAATTTTTTTGAATCTAATAATTACCCTTTCTAGTTCAATGTATGTGTCTTATTTTGGATTTACTTGTAGTTGGAGGAATATTCATATGGTAACATTTCTAGAAAAATGTTTTTCTTTTAATTTTTGAACACCTCTGTGACAAATTTCAAGTGATTTATCTACAAGATCTTTTAAATAAACCAACTTCTAAATTTAAGTATTGCTGTCAATGCTGTATTTTAAAGTATATTTTGATTTAGTTAACCATAAAGTCTCATTTTTACCATTTTTAGAATCTGTGAGCTGGTTGGTGTATATGATGAAGGGAACTTTAGCTTTTCAAATGCTTGGACTTACTTGGTTATAATAAACAATATGTCACAATTGGTGAGTAAATATTCATCTTAACTGTACTAAATTACTATCTATAACTCTAAATTTTCTTAGGGTATGTTTCTTTGGGAATAAACCTTGTTACTTTTTAACCTTGAAATTTTATTTATAGGAAGAATTTGAAGAAACTTTTAACATATATCTTTATACATATATAAAGATAGAATATCTTTGTTAATTTGGTGATTTATATGTTGACCTATTAATTGTGTTTCTTCATTTGATTCTGGTACTCATTACATAGTTGTGTGGGTGTGTCCTAAATAAAAGTACAATGCTCTCCTTAAAATATCTATCTATCTATCTATCTATCTATCTCTATCTCCTAGGCATACTCAGTAAGAGAAAGTGTCTAATTGGTATATGACAATACAGGGTTTGAATAAAAGTGGGAGAATAAAATTCTCTCGTATATTTGGAATTAAAATTGAGGATTCCAACTTAAGTAAAAATGATGTTCTAGGGGCCAGCCCGTGGCCAAGTGGTTAAGTTCATGCGCTCTGCTCGAGCAGCCCAGGGTTTTGCTGGATTGGATCCTGGGCACGGATGTGGCACTGCTCATCAGACCATGCTGAGGCGGCATCCCACATAGCACAACCAGAGGCACTCACAACTAGAATATACAACTATGTACTGCGGTGGGCTTTGGGGAGAAGAAGGAAAAAAAAAGATTGGCAACAGTTGTTAACTCAGGTGCCAATCTTTTAAAAAAAAGATCTAGAAACTGAAATGCTCTAAAGATGTAACTATCTGATCCTTTCAACTTAAGAATGTGCATTTTATTTAAGATATTAAGTTAATTCTTTCAGCAAAATAATTAGAGGCAATGGCATGCATGTGTGGTATTAGAGGTTTATAATAAAAATTAAATGCTTATGTATTCAGAGCTTTCCCACATGTTCCTATTCTTTGGAACTAGTAATTACATTTCTGGGACTGCATCCTCAAGAAATGGTCAGAAGTACTTCTGTTTTGAATATCTTTGTCTATAAAGCCTGTTATTTGTAATAGGAAAAGGCTGGAAACAATCCAAAGCCCGGTGCTGGGGACTGGTTAAATGTACTGTGGTCCTCCCGCGGGCCAAATACTAGGCAGCGAAATAACCCTTCTGAAGCATATGGAAAAGTAAGGCACTTAGGAAAAGACATCAGGCAACAAAAGTTTATATTGGGTTAATGATACCTCTTAAGAACCCCTTTATGTGTAGAAAGGATTGCTTGGGTAATGGGACTGTGAAAAACTTTCTACTTTTGTCTACCGCTTTTATATTCTAAAGTATTTTAAATGAGCATTTTATATGATTTTAATAGGAAAAAGTAAACTTTTAGGAAAATGTTTATTGCTATGCAACATTAGGTTATTACAACTGATTTCTAAAAAGTTAAGTCTTGAGCATTTATTTTAAAAAAGTAAATTTTTTAAATTTGGATCAGCTGGATCAACATATTGCCCTCAAGAAAGATTGTTTCCTTGATTCTTTCAGATTTCATGGTCACAATTTTATTGAAATAGTACTTACTTAATGTGTCTTATAAATAATATGCATACAATATTATGTAAGATAGACTAGTTAGTAAGCTTAACCCTTATAAAATTAATGATATTTATGTTTAAAAGATATGTTTTTATTCTGGCTGAATGAGAGCCCTTCATTCATGGAAGTTGTTTATCGCTTTCTTTATGGGCCCCAGTGAGTGAACATTTAGAACCATTTTCAGGGAAGATGTTCTATATCTCTTCTGAGAAATTTCTTATCATATATATTCATCCACAGTAAACTATAAAAGCTTGTTGTTAATCTAAAAATAGCAATAATAAACCCTGGAAAATTTTGCCTGAAACCTTACTCTGTACAGGTCTCTGGTTTATAACTTTAATATTTCTGTTACTATATTTAGTTATTCTTATTGAAGAAGTTTAATTGTTAATCTTGTTTCTAGTTTGCCATGTATTGTCTCCTGCTATTTTATAAAGTACTGAAGGAAGAACTGAGTCCAATCCAACCTGTTGGCAAATTTCTGTGTGTAAAACTGGTGGTTTTTGTTTCTTTTTGGTAAGTGTTGCTTTCCTTTAATGTTCTTATTTTCTAAAGGGCAATAAAACTGTTGGTGAGGGAGGATTTTAATAATAGTCTTAATACAGGAGATGAATTAAAATGTCTCTACTTACCTTTTAAGAAGTTCATCTTTTTAGCCCTTCTTGGTTTTTCATAGAGTCAGATGCTCACTGTAACATTTATAAGAAGAAAATAATTTGAGACAGTCTAAATGTCTCAACACTAGAGGAATTATTAAAATAAATCATGGTCCTATCATGTAAGAGAATACTCTGCAGTTTGGAAGATAAACATGATATGGAATATTTAATGATGGGGAGAAGTGTTCATCAATAAGATATTTTAAAACAGAAGGCAAAACTATACATGGTCCCAGTTTAGTAAAGGGGTGGGTGATAGAGAACCTAGAAACAAATACACCAAATTTAACAATATGCAAATAATGCAAAAAGGGGAAAAAGAAAATTCCTTGAAATCCCACCACTTAGAAAGAATGATTAACATTTTGGTGTACATATATCTTATAAAACTCCACAGAAATACTTTCATACTATAAGAACCCGTAGAACTCAACAATATGTTCAGTATACTGTGGGTATAGTTCTTCGCCAATAAAATGAGACGGTAGTTTTGTTGTTTGGGTTTTTTGGTTTTTATTTTTGCTTAGTATTCTAACTTTTTAACCAATATAACTTTTTAACCAATCTTCTGTTGACATTTAGGTTGTTCCTCATTTTTTCACCATTACAAGCAATACTGAACATTCTTGTACATAGAACCATGAAAGCTTATCTTTCTCAGTATTAGCTGTTTAAATTTAACCTAGGGTCATATCCCGAGATTGGCTTGAAATGCTCAGTATGACTTCCCGTCTTGGAGTCAGACCCCTTCTGAGTTTGTCTCTAGTTCTACTACTCCAGACAAGACTGGTTTCAAAATGACTGTGTTAAAAAATAATCTGAATAATCAGTTAACAGGTGTAAATAACATTTGAGTATCTGTCCTTTATTTCATTTTAAATGCCTATTGTACAAGCTGTTAAGACACTGTCTATGTGTAGGAAGACCTTAAAATCTAATTACTTGTGCACACTTCAAACAAAAAAAGAAGTACTATAAACCAAGTACTGAAGTTCTAAGAATACATAAAATTCATGTGATGAAACTGTACCAGAAGACTAGATTTGTAAAGCAAATATATTTAACGTAGATACACAATGTCTTCAGGAATACGCTGAGAAGGCAAGGTGCTGGTGCTGGTGCTGATGGTCCACAGGTTGTGCTGGGGGTTGACTTTTTTAAATGGCATATTTTTAAAACAACTGCTCATTTTATGCTTGATATAGATTTGGCGTTTACCTTTTCCTAACATATAGGCAAGCAGTAGTTATTGCTTTGTTGGTCAAAGTTGGCGTTATTTCTGAAAAGCATACCTGGGAATGGCAAACTGTAGAAGCTGTGGCTACAGGACTCCAGGTAAGTAGTGCTCTCTCTGAATTCAGTAGAACTTTATCATTTGTGAAGCATTTTTCTAGATTACCTCCTAAACCTGACAATGTGCAGGCTATGGGGCTACTACTGTCCTCACTTTACAGGTGAGGACATGAAGGAACCCTAGAGAAATTGGCCATAATTGTTAATTTGTAGTAGAGCCAAGAATAGAACTTAGAGTTTGTAATTCCTGGTCAGTTTCTCTTTTACATTTCTCCTCTTAGTCCTTGGGCAGTGGATTGAGAATGCATTATCTTTGCTAAGAAATACTTGACTGAGGCAGTGCAAAATAGATTTAAATTTTTGGCATTTTGTCCTTTTTCGAAGAGGTTAAAAATAATTATTTTGGAAAATGGAAAAATGAATATAATTTTATAGAAAAAACAGCTGTTAATACTTAAGTACTTTTGAAGAGAAAGATTGTGCTTTTCTTTTCCCTGTAAAACTAGATTTAAACTCAAAGATGGCTGCTATTTTTGTTGTTGTAGGACTTTATCATCTGTATTGAGATGTTCCTTGCTGCTATTGCTCATCACTACACTTTCTCATATAAACCGTACGTCCAAGAAGCGGAAGAGGGCTCATGCTTTGATTCCTTTCTTGCCATGTGGGATGTTTCAGATATTAGGGATGATATTTCTGAACAAGTAAGGCATGTTGGTAAGTACCAGCCACTTAATTCTACCCCAAGAGGGAGGTTATTGTAGGTCTCCTATTAGGGCAATTTTGTAGCTATTTAAGAGATGAAAAGACTTTGGTTAAAGCAGTACCACAGTAAGGCTCTGGGAGGGGAGAGAAGGAGCTTATTTTTAGCATGCTAAGTTTATAAAAATAACTTTTGGCTAACTTGGAAACCTTTCTATTACTTTAAAGGAAGGACAGTGATGGGACATCCTAGGAAAAAATTTTTTCCTGAAGATCAAGATCAAAATGAACATACAAGCTTGTTATCATCATCATCACAAGATGCAATTTCCATTGCCTCTTCTGTGCCACCCTCACCCATGGGTCACTACCAAGGATTTGGATACACCGTGACTCCTCAGACTATACCTACTACAGCTAGTATAGCTGATGAAATATATAATGACACAACAGGAGGGAAAAAAGAACCTTCAGATAAATCTGTGGCCTCCTGAACAGTGTGCAAAAGCAAACTGTGCTACTACCACGCTATTTCATTACCTGGTATCCCAGTGCTCAGGATTTTGTGCTTGGGACAAGCCATAAATGATGGAAAATTTCAACACAAAGATAGGCAAAAGCCAGGTATGACTACTGGATTTATATAACTGCGTTTTGTACATCACAAATAATCAGTCTAAATATCCTAGACTTAGACTTGATTTCTTAACATTTGAGTATCACATACTTGAATGGTAGAAAATGACTGCTAAATGTTCCTGACGTTACACTGCTTTATCAAGAAGATGGACATAAAAAATAATAATGCTTCCTACCACTGCTGCATGAATATAATGCTCTGGAATTAGCAGAAAGTATAATTCAGAAATATGAATTAGTGGAACTTAATCATGTGCCATATATGCTTACCTAACAATTATTTCTCTATTTCTCAACTGGATGTCTTTCAATAAATAAGAATTTATCATTTACTTTCTGCAACTTTTTATGTCTCTCATTCTTTAAACATGAACCTTTAACGTTTTACTTAACAGAAAGTTCTTGATTAGAGGCACAGCAAAAAAATTAAAGGTTAAAAATTATAATATACCTTCAATGAAAGATACCTCTATCTTATAATTCCTATTAGGAGAAATATCTAGGACCCAATCTTATTTTTATTTTTTTGCTGAGGAAGATTTGCCCTGAGCTAACATCTGTGCCAATCTTCCTCTGTTTTTCAGTATGTAGGCTGCCAGAACAGCATGGCTGCTTGAACAGAGCAGTGTAGGTCGGCACCCGGGAACCAAACCTGGGCTGCCAAAGCAGAGCACACTGAATTTAACCACTAGGCCACCAGGGCTGGCCTAGGACCCAATCTTATTAATCCTAAAATAACTACTATCTATCTAAAAATAATATTTACAACACTGCTAATAGTGGAATAAGTTATCCATGACTTTGAGATGAAAAGAATAAACTGGATAGAAGACTGGAAGAATAACTAAACTAAGAAACTTGTGATAGAAATGGAGTCTCCTTTTCCTCAGTGCTATTAAAGGTGTCAGCAAACATGAATCCCCGCTGAGTAGTCCAGTCAGAAGACATGTGTAGGTGCTATTTGGGAAAAATTTATTACTTAGGATAGAGTTTCTCTAATTGCTAATCACAACCCTTTGGTTCATGTTTAACATTTTATACTGAAAATAAAATACAGTATGTTGCAAATAGCAAGGATAAGTATTATTTCTCAGAACCTCTGCTTTATATATTTATGCATACACATATTCACATATATATTGGTTCACAGTAATTAGGTACAAAGTCTTTATTGTGTCTACTATTATAAACTAAAACATTTCTATAGAAAGTAAAGCTGGGTAGAGTGACATTAGAGGAAATGAGAATAGGCAATGTGGAAGAAAGTCCATCTTATTTTCTTTGTGGCTTACTTCCAAAGAGCATACAGTTTATACAAGGTGTGATAATCATCTTCCTTATTAATCTCCCTGTTTCAAGTCTTTAAAAATTGGACCTATTATTATATATATCTTATTGCACATCCAAATCAAAATTTTCAAAAATACTGGTTTAGGTTTAACTCTTTCTTGAATTTATTAGCTTTTTACTTTTTCTTTGCCAAAGCAGACCAGGAAAAATGCTGCCTCTGAAGATTTTATTTTGTCCCTAACTTTTACTCTCTTAATTACATTTAGCTTATAATTTAAATTCTTATTTAAGTTTGCATTCCCAAAACAAAATCTGAGAAGGTTTTTGAGAAGTAGCCACGTATTTAAAAGCAGCAAGCTTGGAATTTACAGGTAACCATAGCCCTCTGTCTTCGGTGGAAGCCAACTTTAGATGTTTCCCAATTTTAAGTTTGGATTTAAGAAAAAAAGCCAAAACGCCTAAAAAAATTAAGTTTTGCTTTACTTACACATGACAATGAAGACTCAAAATCCCTTATCTTTATAGCTTTAGAGTGTAGACAAAAGTGTTTAATAAGTAAAACCAAGCAATAAAAACAAAATTTCCTAATTTTATTTTTTAAAGATTGGCACCTGAGCTAACATCTGTTGCCAATCTTCTTTTTTTATCTCCCCCAAACCCCCAGTATGTATTTGTATATTCTAGTTGTAGGTCCTTCTGGCTCTGCTATGTGGGACACCACCTCAGCATGGTTTGATGAGCAGTGCTGGGTCAGCACCCAGGATCTGAACCTGCGAAACCCCAGGCTGCTTGAAGCAGAGCATGTGAATTTAACCACTCAGCCACGGGGCCAGCCCAAAATTTCCTAATTTGAAAAGTTAATGGCAGCCTTTTTCAGAAAGGAAGTCTACAGCAATCTTTTTATAATAATGCTACTCTTTAAGATCTTTTAAATACATTTTATTAATGTCAATTTCAAAAAAAAAAAAAAATATTTCACCATTACAAAGAATTACATCTTTATATTCCATTTTATGATTACAGTCCCACTAATTCAGACCAGAAGAATTCTGTACTTGCTGTTCTACTTAAAACAGTTTTTCATTAGAAAACTGCTCTTCATTGCTTTACTGTGATGCTGACATTGCTTTTGTGGTGCTGGATGTTGAGTACAAGTTCCTCTCCCATTTCCACCTGGATAGGATTATCTAAAACAACTGCAGCTTGTTTCCAGTGGGAGGCCTCACTCGAAGTATCCAACCTAATCTCATCATCAAGGTACATATGATACCAAAATGGAATGGCAGTCACTTGTCCAGATTTACAAATTTGTACCTATGAAAATTAAGAAATCATGAAAATTTCATCAGAGTAAATAGAGTATACTTGGATAAGAAAGTCTGTCTTTTTAGTGAATTTTAGATCCAAATTTTATAAAGAAATATTTAACCACCCAATTCAAATTAATAGCCTATTTTATTCACTAATGTTTACCCAGACCCATTTTTAGATATTGTTCAGAAAAGAAATAACATTTAAATCTTTAAAGAAAGTGGCTAAAACTTTTATGTACGTAAAGTATTACCTAGTTTAAGATAATTATTCTGAATGTGACAACAGTCATCATCATTACCTTTACTTCTCTGTTAGAGGTGTTCAAATATGGAGTCATTAAATCCAGTCTTAAGAGTTCCACTGGCTTGCTTAAAGGTATGCAAGGCAATGAGGATAGGTCCAAAAATACACGTATAGGTACCTAAAAAAAGTATAAAGTTTTCACTTTTACTCAATTCTTTTTGTGGCCCAAAACAATTTTGTGAGCTCATCAAGTGCTTGCTTTGTACTTGGCTCAGTATGATACAATGCTTTTTACATCTATTACCTCATTTAATTTAATTCCCACATCAACCTTAAGGCATAAGGACTTTCATGATTCCAGTTTTATAGGAAGAATGAACAAACCAAAGTTTAGGCAGGTTAATTTGCTATGGTTTTAATTATTTATAGATTCTTCGCTTGGATGAAAACAGATTAAATTTTTACTTAAGCCAAACAGCTCCAAAAGTTTTAAACCAAGGATGTGTTTATGTGAGAAAGATGAACTAATAAGCAAATACTACAACAACATTAATTATTGAATTGTTTAAGAAAATATGCCAAATTCAACCAAACAACGTAATAGTGGATTTCACTTGGAAAATGGTTTAATTTCTAGAAGGCAGTGGTTCTCAACTTCGGCTGCAAATTAAAATCACCTAAGGAGCTTTTAAAAAGTTCAACTGCTGGGGCTGGCCCCATGGCAGAGTGGTTAAGTTTGGCATGCCCTGCTTCAGTGGCCCAGGTTCAGGATCCCAGGCATCAACCTACACCACTCATCAGCCATGCTGTGGTGGCGACCCAGATATAAAAAGTGGAAGAAGGTTTGCACAGATGTTAGCTCAGGGCTAATCTTCCCGAAGCAAAACAAGAGGAAGATTGGCAACAGATGTTAGCTCAGGGCTGATCTTCCTCAGCAAAAAAATTAAATTAAATAAAAAGTCCAACTGCTCAGGCCACAGCTCACACTGACCTGAAGTTGGGATCCAGGTATCAGTAGTTCCGCAAGTCCAGTCAAAGTTGAGAACCACTGCTATAAAGTGTTCCATCAATTTTAGTAGCAATGGAAGCTTCCTACTAATACTTCTAGTCTCATTTGAACTAGAAAGGAAACTGTTGCTTAAAAAGGATGCACTCTTCCCTTTGAATGAACTATTAGAGAGTAACTGTTCATGGTGAAACAGAGGACACAGATCCATCAACTGCTCCCTGGGCATCCTGGAAGGGCATCCAACCTTCCCTCCCCATAAAAAATCACAGCAATTCCATGACAGTTCCAGGACTTCTCCCTCTGCCCTTCATCCCTATTTATATCCATCACCAGAAAAAACCCTAGATTCCTATGGCACCTCTCATCACCTGCACTCTTAATTCCCACACAGCTGTACCCGGTATCCTTCAGTCTGTCCTCACTTTTGTTTCTCAACCTAGCCTACTGCCCACTCCTGTCATCTTTGCTAATTCATTCTAGATTTCCAGTCTAGAACTCATAACTTTGTGAGTTCTCTAGTGTTCAATTCTCAGCCTATACAGTGCCAAGGTGATTTCATCCCGTCGTAAGGCTTTAAATATCACCTAGCAAATTTGACTGCCAAATTTCTCTCTCTTATCTAGATCTTTCTCTGAATTCTTATCCAACTGCTCAATGACCCCACCAACACACAAATACAACTTGATCCTCCTGCTGTTTTCCCCCATCAGTAAATGGTAACTATTCTTCCAGGTGCTTTCTCATACCCTACATCCAATCTATCACAAAACCTCCCTTCCAAATATATCTACAATCTGACCACTGTGCACCACCTCCACTGCTACCACCCTGGTCTGAAGTCACTACCACCTCTCACCTGGATTACTGCAATAATCTTATGCCTTGCTGTCATAAGTGGTCTACTCCTAACACAGCAACCACAGTAATCCTTTCAAAACAAGTCACACCATGTCACTCCTCTGTTCAATATCCTCCAAGTTGTTTTCCACTGCCTTCAGAGTAAACTAAGCCAAAATGTTTACAATGACCAAAGGCTCTACAAGATCTGGCTCCTGATACTTTTCTGACTGCATCTTTCATCTGACTCTCCCACATGGTTTCTTGGTATTTCTGAATACTCCAATCTTGCTCTTGCCTCAGCCCATTGCACTTGTTGATTCTTGCACTTGTACATGGTTTGTTTCCTTATTTCCTTCAGGTCTCTGCTTAAATACCACTTATCCATGAGTCCTTTCCTTAGGCATTACCTATATAAAATAGATATCCCAGACTCCCACTCCTTATCTCCTCCCTTAACCTGCTTTATGTCCAAGGTACTTCGCACCATCTATCATACTAATCTTTTTACTTGTTTATTGTCTATCTCTTGTTTATTGTCAATTTGAAAGCAAGCTCCATGAGTGCAGGAACTATCTCTTTAGTTTCACAGCTATATTCCCAAAACCTAAAATAGTGCATATAGTAGACATTTGTTAAATGCATAAATACATTTCTATTGTTTTCTGTACAGCATTTTTCTTGTACAACCTCACTTTGTTTCACTGGTTCACTCATCTGTTTGTGTAGCAGTCAGATAATCATCAGAGGAGAGGAGACAATATCATCTAAGAAAATGGGTGAGTAGACTGGGAAGTGTAAAACTGCTAGGCAAGTTTATGGAGCCTCTTAAGATGAGTGGTCATGAGTTGAAGTGAGACCACAGTCAGCATATTCAGCTGTCGGGGTCCTGGTCTAAAGACGGCAGAGAGCTGGATTTAACCAAGGTGGGATTTTTCCAGGCCAGTGCAAAAACTGAAGAAAAAGGATATATAGAAAATATATAGACCATAGAATATAAACTGTTAAGGAGGAATGTGAGATGGGAAGTACAGTGAAAAGATGGTAGGATCAAAATATCATAGACTCTGATGGAATCAAAGAATTGTTGATGTCAGGATCAAGGAGAATGAGCGAGAAAGATAGAAGATGGAAGTATTTTTGGACTGCACAAAGAAATAATTTAAACTTCTCTTCTGATAAGTGTATCCTCTTTGTAAACCCTCCCAAAAAACTGAGATTAAACAAACTCTAATACCTTAGTTTGCCAGCCCTCAAAAAAGCATTTCCTCAACAAATTGATATTTGTTAAGCAAGTATTGTTCATAGAAAATCTAACAATACATATTCAAGAGATTCCTGTCTACAGCCTTCAGATTAAAATTTTAGATATCACTTCCTTAATTCTATACTCCACATCCCACTTCGCACTTGGGAAGCTCTGGCTTACATGGCAGTCTCCCACCCATTTCCTACCTCTGTCTCCAACCCCAAACTTCTCTAGACATTCCATCTACTCCCACAAAAATCCACAATTTTAACTCACAAATTTGTATTTTGCTGCTAGTGCCTTTGCCAGGAATCTTGACCCTTTGTTTCCCAAACGGCAACTATAACTGTATTGTCTTTTATTTACTGTGTTGTATATTGTATTTGTATGTATTTTGCAGAGGTGCCTTTGCCTTGAGCTCTAGTTTCCTAGGCTCCTACATTCCTGCCCCCTGCAGTCTGACTGCCTAGACATTAGCCGATCACACCAAGCATCTGCCAGCCTGAGGTCTTAATGCAATTGAGGGTTCAAGTTTAGAACACAGGTCTTCTTCTGGCAGCTTCTTTTTTAGATAAGGAGCATGCTTTTTCATAAGACTAAACCCAGTACCCTATTTTTCATTTATTACAGTGGTTAGGAGGAATATCTGTAGACTTTTGTCAGTAGGAACGACAGGATTCCTTGGCTTTTCTAACCCCTAGGTTGATTTTAACATAAGTTCCTTTGCTCTAGGAAACTGATCACTGTCCTAATAAGCCAGTAACACAGTGACTAGATAAAACTACAGAGAGACAAGGCAGACTGTGTATAACAGCCACGTGGTTGAACTTCTCTTCTAGACACTTACCTGAAACTGGTTAATAAAAGGTGCTATATTTAACCCAAGAGTTCGTTCTGTTCCTTGAACAGCACTCTCTTCTACCAGCGTCTGTGATTCCACAAGCAACCCAAACATCAGCACATACTGAGGAAAGATCTTGCCTCCAGACTGTAGCAAACATCTAGAGAAGGAAAAATGTTAAAAAAGCATCTTGATTCCTTTACATTTTATTAATAACAATAACTAATCATGATCAATTAGTGAGCTGCAGATTGTATATAGTCTGATGGACTTTATGTTACTCTATAGTAGTTGAGAACGGTAAAACCACTGGAAATAATTTCTCAATAAATCAAACAAAGTGACTGCTGATCTATGACAGAGAAAAATAACGAGTCAGCTGGATGGATACGTCTTTAGATTCAGGAAGAGTCATCGATGGAAATTAACACTGGTGGGTAAAAATTTGATTAGAAAAGGGATATTTACATAGGTTCAAAGTATCAACTCCACAAATGACTTATTCATTACTAAAAGAAAAATAGCAACTTACCATGGAAAAACCTGATGGATACAACTTAAGCCAACTGATCTAAATTAACATCAATAATAGTGGGATAAAGCAAGGCTATGTGCCTCTGGATGTGCCAAAACTTCTGTGGTAGTCTTCTCTAAAATGGATAATCTGAATCTAATATGAAAATATGAGGAACGGTCCACAAAATAAATGTTGTACACTCTTCAAAACCGTTCATGTCATGAAACACTGAGGAACTGTTCCAGAATAAAGGAGACTGGAGACATGAAAACTAAATGCAATGTGTGATCCTGGACTGGATTCTGGCCCAGAACAAAAAAAGCTATAAAGGATATTATTGCAACAAATGGTGAAAGCTGAGTAAGATTTGTACATTAGATATCAGTATTGGGTCCATGTATATTTCCTGATTTTGATAACTATGATGGTTATATAAATGAATGTCCTTGTTCTTAGGAAACACACACCGAAGTATTTAGGGGTAAAGGAACATGGTATGGGGAACTTACTCTAAATAGTTCAGAGAGAGTAATAAAGTAAGTGTGGCAAAGTATTAACAATTTGTGAATCTGGGTGTAAGGTATATGTTAAGTTCTTTGTACTATTCTTTAACTTCTCTGTAAGCTTGAAATTATTTCAAAATAAAAAAGTTAAACACTCTGAAAGAAAAAAAAATCCAAATGCTCTAGTAAAGAGTGTGAGCAAAGGGTTAAGAAAACCAAAACACCTTCTCCTCCTACAAATGATCTTGGGTTCACCCTCTGTTTCCCTGGAATTCCCATAAAGGAGGAATGTCAGCTGTGTTATCAACAGCAACACTGCTTATGACAAAAATTCTTTTTAATGCCTCTTGATAGATGGACTGCACTGGACCGAGAGAACTATGACGAAACTATAAATGCTTGGCGGGAAGCCACACTACCTTTGGGCTTCCCTGAGTGTGGTGTAACTTGCAACCAAGTGTTCTACTGCTGGGACTTGGAAGCTACGCCCGTGGGCAATACTAGTTCCTAAATGAAATGTAGGGCTCTTAAGCAAAGGCCGCTCCCACACCCACCTATCCAGTCTTCTTTCCTCACACCTGAACTGTGTGGGAGATGTGAGAGGGGTGGGTGGGTCACCTTCTGCCATCAAATGAAGCAGAGGTAAAGGATACTTTAATGTTATTTTAAACCAAGTAATTATTTTCACTTGCCACATTTATCATCGAACGTTAAATCCCTCATTTTTACAGAATATTCCAAGCTGGTTTCCACCTGAACTTCCAGGACAGGCTACTACAGACAGGTGGACTTCACATTATGTTATGTCTTTCATATAAGTTTTTACTCATAAATATTCAGAGTTAGTAAGGCTCTATTTATAAAAATACAAGACTAAAAGTTTCACCAATATATTTGTGCATATATAAAAAATAGTTCCTAAAAAATTCCTAAAATTTTATGCTGTCTAGTACCTTAACAGATCATTAAAGTCTCAACAAACTATAAAACACCCCTTTCCTCAAAACCACTTTGGCACTTCTGCTCTTAAATCAGTTTCAAATGATTAATTCTCCTGGCTTTTACTAAACTATTATCTCAACCTATTTAAAAATATCTAAAACTAGAATGAGAAATTATAATAACAAGTCATGGCAACTACATGCAATGCAGGACCCTTGATTAGAACCTAGAGTGGGGAGAAAAAAGCAATAAAGAGTATTACTGGGACAGCAGGGGAAATTTTAATATAGACCTTTTTTTTTTTTTTAAAGATTTTATTTTTCCTTTTTCTCCCCAAAGCCCCCCAGTACATAGTTGTCCATTTTTAGTTGTGGGTCCTTCTAGTTGTGGCATGTGGGACGCCGCCTCAGCATGGCTTGATGAGCAGTGCCATGTCCACACCCACGATGTGAATTGGTGAAACCCTGGGCCACCGAAGTGGAGCACGCGAACTCAACCCTCGGCCACGGGGCCAGCCCCATAGACCATATATTAAATAATAGTATTTTATCAACACTAAGTTTCCTGAGTGTGATCATTATATTGTGATATGCAGGGGAAAGCCTCTGTTCTAAGGAAAGACATGCTGAATGTTATAGTAAGGGGGAAGGTTATGAAGCCAACAACTAAGTATCAAATGGTTCAACAAACAAAACAATAGTCTAGTGTTCACTGTTACTATTCCTGCAATTCTTCTGAAGTTTGAAATTTTGAAATTTTTCAAAATAAAAAGCTGACAGACAAGTTTATAGTAAGTAAATAGGCTGCTCCTGTAACAGCTCCCCCTAAAGCCTAGCTAAAAGGAAGCCGGATCATAACCAGGTCATTCAATGAGCATAAAACCAACAAGGAAAGTTAGAGATTATCCCTAAGGGTCATGGCATCAGACTGACTGAGACAAGTCATGATCCTAAACCAGGATAATCTCCCTTGACTAAATATAAGCACATGATCATTCCAGTTGTACTAAGTCCTATGTAGACAGAGTTGCCCAAAAAGACTCCACCCTGACCCCAATGCTTGCTTACTTCCATTATTACTTTCCTATAGACTTTTTAGCATTTTAGGTAAAGTCTGGTGGAAATTCAATCTCCAAAATTAGTAAAATTACATACTTTTTAACAAAATTAAATAGCTCTTAACAAAATTCCTATCTCTGCCTTTACCAAACCACGTAAAATTTTAACATCTTCCTAAATAACTGGAGAAACTTACCTGTCTTCCTCAAATGGGTCAAGTTTAATCCCGAAAACTCACGTTACTAAATTTATCTGAACAAATGAAGTTATCTGCTGTGATTCATTTAAATGAAAACCAGATCTAATTTTTCTAAAGGTCTTAAATGAGAGACCAGCCACAGAGCTTATGTTGTTTGACTAATTACCCCCACCCACAAATAGCCACAAAAGGGTACCATTCTATGAAATTAGCAAGAGGAAAAAGCACAAAGGATAATAAAGGCCAACTTTCTAACCATGAAATCTATAGGAGAGACAGAGGGAAGGGAATGCCACCAAGTCCTTTAGGGGAGGTGAAAGCTGAGTAAGAAAATTCAGGCTAAACAAAACGTAAAAATTCATCTGAAACCTAGAAAGTCAGAAAAGGCTGCATCAGGTACTAACAACCATGCCAGAGATAAATCCTACACAAAAGCAGTGTATGAAAATTATTTTAAAAGGCCACATTCACACAATTTAATCTAAAATCTTGTACACATTTTTCTTAACCTCAGTGTTACCATCACTAACAGGAATGCTTTAGTTATGTCAGAGAAAACAGTAACAGCCTTGAACCTCTGCGTAGCTTTACCGACAGTGAGTGTTCTGTTGTCACTGACTATACTGCAGCTGCCAGATTCCTCAGTGGAATCCTCTGCAAAGCAAATAATACTTCAGAACCATCTGTGCTTTCAGCAATGAAAAAATATGTTGCAACTCTAAAGTCTAACCATAAATGGCAAAAAGCCTGAAGAGAAGAAACTCTTCACTGTTTCCTTGTGAACCAACAAAAAATGTTTTTAAATTAAAAAAAAAAAAACTTACCAAGCTTTTAAAATTTCTCCTGTAGTTTAATCTAGTATGAATGAATAAAGTATAAGAATGAACATTTCGAAACAACACCTGCAAAGGTAACTGGAGACTAAATATGTAAAATGACTTCTTTTTCCTTGCCTTTTTGGGGGCAGGGGGAGGCAGGAGGGGTCCTGTGAGACAGAAGCCCTTTATCCTTATCCCAAATATAATCTATTCTCCCAATCACTAACTTCATCCTCCTTCACTAGTCATGAGGCCTCCCCCTGCTGGAGGCTAAAGATGACAACAGGGGGCCTGGGTGAGAGTATCGACATACCTCTGGTCCCAGAATCAAGATAAGCCTGCACAAGCAGGAGTATCTGGTAAGAAGAATGTGCAACAGCTTAGGCTGAAGGAAAGCAGCACTGGTTCTCCACTGTTACTCAGGAGGCACTGGGGGGAGGGAGGGATACTGGTTAAGATAATGACTATGGGTGCTACCAGCATTTAGTGCCCAGAGATGCCAAACATCCTGCAATGCACACAACTGTCCAACATAAAAAAGACTGCCAGAAGGACCCCTACCCACTGAGAAACACTGGAAAGGGGAGCTGTATGTAGTTTTCACTCAAGCTGTTTCCCACTAATATAACCAATCTTTCAAACAGAACAGACTATCTGACAAATTGTTTTTATAACCAAAAATGCTTTTATAAACTCCTTTACAAGGTTCTGTTTAAATGTGACTGGCTAAAAGCTTTTCCACTAAGATAAGGAACAAGACAAGGGATGCCCACTCTCGCCATGTCTATTCAACAGTTACTGGAACTCCTAGGTGAAGCAATCAGGCAAGGAAAAGAAAGGGCATCACCATTGGAAATGAAAAAGTAAAATTATCTCTGTTTGCAGACATCATCATCTTATATGTAGAAAACCCTAAAGATTCTATTAAAAAACATGTTACAGCTGATAGATAAATTCATTAAAGTTGCAGGATATAAAATCAACACACACAAATTAGTTGTATTTCTATACACTAACAATGAACAATCCAAAATGGAAATTAGGAAAAAAATTCCATTTACAGTAGCATCAACAATAATAAAATACTTAGGAATAAACTTAACCAAGGAGGTGAAAGACTTGTATACTGAAAACTACAAACTTTGCTGGAAGAAATTAAAGACACAAATAAATGGAAAGACAACCTGCATTCACGGATTGGATGACAATATCGTCAAGATAGGAATACTACCCAAAGTGAGCTACAGATTCAATGCAATCTCTATCAAAATCCCAACCGCATTTTTTGCCAAAATAGAAAAATCCATTCTAAAATTCATATGGAATTTTAAGGGATCCAGAATAGCCAAACTAATCTTGAGAGAAAAGAACAAAGTTGGAAGTCTCCCACTTAGCAATTTTGAAACTTACTACAAAAACATAGGGAAAGTAACCACATAACCAAGATGGTGGAATAGGAAGCCCCGGAATCGCCTCTCCCCATAGAGTGACTTAACAAAAATACACAGACTAACCACCTTTGTGAGAAATCCAGACACCAGTTAAAAGGTTCCTGTACCCCAGACCAGCGCACAGCCAAAAAGAACGGCATTAAAGATGGTAGGAACAGCCGGCCCAGTGGTGTAGCAGTTAAGTTTGCACACTCTGCTTCAGTGGCCCAGGGTTTGCTGGTTCGGATCCCAGGCACAGACCTATATGCCGCTCATCAAGCCATCCAACATATAAGATAGAGGAAGATGGGTGTGAATGTTAGCTCAGGGCCAATCTTCTTCAGCAAAAAGAGAAGGATTGGTGGTGGATGTTAGCTCAGGGCTAACCTTCCTCAAAAATATTTTAAAAGATGGCAGGAAAATTTGTGGCATTTACTCACCCTAGCTCCTCCCCCAGGCACAGCACAGTACAATTGAGAAAACTCTCAACTCCTGGCTTCTCCTTGGGGAGGCAAAGAGAAAAGGAGAATGTACATCCAAAATTCTGACTTTTCGAGGGGGCTGCCTAAGGGATTGGTTTTTGTTGTGCCTGAAATTTAAGTGGTGAGAGAAACAGGTACCAGGCTGGGGACTTCTGATAACAATGGAGCTCACTTGGCTTGATCAAGCACCAGAGCCTGCAGTAGCACAGACAGACAGATAGGGAGCGCCCCAGTACCATGGCTTTCTCAAGCAACAAGGAAGCTGCAGTAGTTCAGAAAGACCGGAAGGGAGCTCCTGAGAAGAAACAGGCAACCGTCTTCAACAAGTTGAGATGTGTACACTCAGAGAAGATCTATCCCCAGAAAAGCTTGAGAGCTCTCCAGAATCTGTAGCTAGGCTGACTGGTAAATGTCCTCCCTTTAAAAGCCAGAAACCAAAGACTAGGAGAGAGGACTGGTTTTTTTAAATACCCAAGTCCGAAGAAACACAGAAACATGACCTAATCAAAGGAACAAATTAAACCTCCAGAAACTGACACTAAAGAAACAGCGATATATCAATTACCAAAGAATTAAAATAACTGTCATAAGGATGCTCAATAAACAAAATCAGGAAAATGATGCATGAATAAAATGAGACTATCAACAAAGAGACAGAAACTATGAAGCAGCAGCAACAGATATTCTGGAGCTGAAGGATACAATAATTAAATCGAGGGATTCAACAGCAGACTTGAGCAGGCAGAAGAATCAAAAGCATAAATAGACAAATGGAACTATATCAGACTTAAAGCCTTCTCTGTATCGAAGGACACAATCAACAGAGTAGAAAGGCAAACTATGGAATGGGAGAAAATATCTGTAAATCATGTATCTCATAAGGATTAATATGCAGAATATAAAATGTAAGGAACTCCTACACTCAACAACAAAATAACCCAATTAAAAAACAGGCAATGCAGCCGGCCCCATGGCGTAGAGGTTAAGTTCAGTGCACTCCACTTCGGCAGTCCAAGGTCATGGGTTAGGATCCCAGGCGCAGACCTACACCACTTGTCAGCCACGCTGTGGCGAGAACCCACATATAACGTGGAGGAAGACTGGCACAGATGTTAGCTCAGGACTAATCTTCCTCAAGGAAAAAAAGAGGCAGATTGGCAACAGAGGTTAGCTCAGGGCTAATCTTCCTCAGCAAAAAAAAGGGGGGGGGGCAGTAGACTTGAATAGACAGTTCTCCAAAGAAGACAGAAAAATGGCCAAGAAGCATATGAAAAGATATTCAACATCACTAATCAGAAGCGAAATGCAAATCAAAACCATCATAAGATATCACTTTAAATCCTTTAGGATGGCTACTATCAAAAGAACAGAAAACAAACAAGTGTTGGTGAGGACGTGGAGAAACTGGAACCCTTGTGCCATGCTGGTGGGAATGTAAAATGGTGTGGCCATTATGAAAAACATTATAAACAGTCTTCAAAAAATTAAAAATAGAATCACCATGTGATTTAGCAATACCACTTCTGGGTATATATCCCTAAGAACTGAAAGCAGGATCCTAGAAGAGATATTTGCACACCCATGTTCATTGCAGCATTATTCATAGTAGCCAAAAGGTAGAATAACTCAAATGTCCATAAGCAGATGAATGGATAACAAGATTGGCAAATATATATACATTGGAATATTAGGCAGTTTTAAAACAAAGGAAATCCTATTACATGCTACAACAGAGATGAACCTCAAGGACATTATGGTAAGTGAAATAAGTCAGTCACATAAGGACAAATAGTATATGATTCCACATATGAAGTATCTAAAGTACTCAATAGAAACAGAAAGTAGAAAGCTAGTAGGGGAATTAGTGTTTTATGGGTATAGAGTTTCAGTTTTGCAAGATGAAAACGTTCTAGAGATCTGTTGTACAAATGTGAATATACTTAGTACTACTGAACTGTACACTTAAAAATGGCTAAGATGGTAAATTCAATGTTACATTTTTTTAACACAATAAAAGAAAGGAATTAGTTACTTAAAAAAAACTTACTGTAAAGCCACAGTAATCAAAAGAGTTAGTACTAGCAAAAAGACAGACATATAGACCAATGAAATAGACTAGAGAGCCCAGAAATAAACCTCCACATATGTGGTCAAATGATTTTTAACAAGGGTGTCAAGACCATTCAATGTGGAAAGGACAGTCTTTTCAACTAACGGTGTTGGGAAAACTGGATATCCACATGCAAAAGAATGAAGCTGGACCCCTTCTGTATACCATATGCAAAAATTAACTTAAAATGGATCAAAGACCTAAATGTAACACCTAAAACTTTAAAACTCTTAGAAGAAAACATAAGAGAAAAGCTTTATGACATAGGATTTGGCAATGACCTCTTGGATACGACACCAAAAGCACAAGCAACAAAAGTGAAAAAATAAATAAATTGGACTACATCAAAATTAAAAGCTTCTGCACATCAAAGGATACTATCAACAAAGTAAAAAGGCAACCCACAGAATGGGAGAAAATATTTGCAAATCATATATCTGATAAGGTATAAATATCCAGAATAATAATAATTACTATTACATATTTATGATAATGATATTAATATTAATATCCAGAGAACACCTAAACTCAACAATAAAAAAAACCTAATTAAAAAATCAGCAAAAGACTTGAATGGACATTTCTCTGAAAACGATAAACAAATGGCCAATAAGCATATGAAAAGAAGCCCAACATCACTAATTAGGAAATGCAAATCAAAACTACAATGAGATCTCGACTCCCACTCAGGAGGATGGCTACTATCAAAAAAAAAAGAAAAGAACAAGTGTTGGCAAGGATTTGGAGAAACTGGGACCCTTATGCACTGTTGGTGGGAATGTAAAATGGTACAGCTGCTATGGAAAACAGTATGGTGGTTCCTTATAGAATTACCATATGATCCAGCAATTCCACTTCTGTGTATATACCCAAAAGAATTGCAAGCAGGGTCTCAAAGAGATATTTGTAAACCCATGTTCATAACAGTGTTGTTCACAGCAGCTAAAATGTGGAAGCCACCAGAGAGTCCATGGACGGAAGAATGGATAAGCAAAATGTGACACACACATACAATGGAATATTATTCAGCCTAAAAAGGAAGGGAATTCTGACATATGCTACAAGATGAATGAACCTGGAGGACAATATGCTAAGTGAAATAAGCAAGTCACACAAAAAAATACTGTGTAATTCCAGTTATATGAGGTACTTAAGAGTGGTCAAACTCATGGAAGTAGTGAGTAGAATGGTGGCTGCCATCAACCAGAGGGAAGGTGGAATGGGGAGTTGTATACAGTATATGGGTATACAGTCTCAGTTTTACAAGATGAAAAGTGTTATGGAGATGGTTGGAGGCAATGGTTGCCCAACGTTATGGAAGTGTTTAATACCGCTGAACTGTACACTTAAAGATAGTTAAGATGGTAAATTTGACGCACTGTGCATTTTACCACAATAAAAAAAACTGGGAAAAGAACTGAATCAAAACTAAAAATAACATAAATAAACCATTAGGTAACATATGTCTTTCCAAGGTGATTCTACCAAATAAGTCAAACCTCATTTGTGTTAAAAATTCAGAGCTGAAATGTCTTCAAAGGCATCTAATCCAGTATCCCTCATTTTACAGATGAGGAAAGCTAAGGATGAGAGAAATTAAGTGACTTACAAAAAATTTAACAACCTTAGGAATTCAGTGACAACTCTGAAACTAGATTTGAACCCTTTCTGCTCCTCGTTCTACACTGTACTGAGTACATCTGTTTAAAATTTTACAATATGTGCATTTATGTCAAATGTCTATATTGCCATAATTTATATGTACAAGACTGTTTTAAAGAAAAACAGTTGATGATTTTTACTGGTTACCCCATAAAGAAGAGATAAGTTTGGTTAACAAAAGAAAATGCATATGAAACCTAAAATTACGTTAACTATATAAGCAAATACTTTTTTTCCTGGTTTTGTCAAATTTTTTTCTTCAGTGGATAATTTGCCTTTTACTATTGCAACCTGGTCTGCATTCCCACCACTGTTACCCTATTACAAAACTACCCCTGTTCCTATACCACAAAATTGAAAATCTACAACACGTTCCTTTTACCTAAATTTGGACCCCCAAATATTAAATATTGCCATCTTTTCAGATTTGCACAGCACAACTGAGGAACTCTGAAGCTTAGCCAAATTTGCTTTCAATATTAAATATCAGGGTCAAGTTTACCTTGAGCAACGTAAACTGAAGGAGCAATGGCTTAGGGAGAGAATTGTATTATAAAGATTTTAAGACCCAAGAGGACTGGGACTTGTTCCTAAAAAGGACTCTGCTCTCCCAATACACCATCAAATGCATACTATACCCTTCTTACAGGTATTTCTTACATCATAAAGATGAAATTTGATTTTTCCTTATTTACCCGGAATGCTGTCTTTGCATTTTTATAGATCTCTACTTAATTCCCTGTATTATATATATGCAGTCCAATCCCAAAGCAGGCTCTCTTCTTCACACCTACATTGCAGCAGTCCTTTGGGGAAAAAATCAGTAATGACACGCGCACAACAAGAAAGGCATGAAGTCACAGGTCCTGGAATGCAATGCTTGAGGAACAGACAATGATCTAGACTCATATGTACAGTTCTGCCATTAAAGAACTAAAGGAATTTATATGAAGTTTGAGCTCAAAAAAACTCAAAAGTTACACTGTTTTACCTGGATATTGCAGCTTTTTCCATTATTTCCTGCTGAATGAGCCCCGATGGCTCAATGACATCCAATATAATTATGCTCCACAACTTGTCTGATTTTGGCCTTTGCAACACAGCAGATTCATCTTCCACGTGTCTCAACCAAAACTCAAGTGTTTCTTTAGGAAAGTGATTGGCTTCACATATGAGGTCCAGAATGATACGATGCTGGTCTTTCTCCACAGAACTGTAAGGTTTAACCTGCCCCAGTGTGCCAGCAATTATAGGCAGAATAGAGAAGCCTTCAGACACATCCAACACATAGAAAGGTTCAGGGGTGCTCTCTTCACAATTATTCTGCCCACTTCCACAGCTCACTGCATTGTTCTGACAGTGAGTATCCATGGCCTGACACACTTTCCCTGGGGTCAATGAAGACAACACTTTCCTCATTGCCATTTTAAAGCCTTCATGATATGGGATGTTATTAAGCAAAGCAATTTCTGTGGATTCCAATAGACATGTCTGCTCCACAGCATCTGGTTGCCTGGTCTGAAGGTTAGCCAGGGCACTACAGAGTTCAGCTTCATTTCCTACAGAGAACAAGTCTTTATTCTTGGTAAAACTTTTCCCAACATCCATTTCATCTTCCGAACCAAAGACACTTATACTCTGGATTCTTAAGTAATAATCTTGACAAGACACTTCCATCATCACATGGTCTCCAGGCTTTATCCAGTAGTCTTCACAAAACAGTAAGAAAGGAAAAAATTACAATCGAGTGTTTATAAGCCTGAGGATCACACAAACACCTCCATCCTCCCATTCTACCATTTTTTAAATCACTACGAGAAGGATTATATATATTCATTTAATAGAATTAGGTGAATTAATCTATTCATTTCCTACAAAAAACTAGGAAAATATCTCCAGCTTTACTTAGAGAAAAACTGAAGTTTGAAGATTCAATTAACTCACAGCATAATGGAAAGGTTCAAGAGCTCTGTGACTGGACCCTAACCATCAGCATTATGGTGCTTTCACTGCAATCACTAGGTATCATCATGTCCCCAAACTAGGGTGTGGGAGAAGGGCGGCAGGCGACTCTCAATCTTCTTTGGTAATAAGGCCAAGCCAACAATAAGACAGATGAAATTCAGGGGTCAATACCAAACCTCACTTTATTTATTTATTTTTTTTTAAGATTTTATTTTTTCCCTTCTTCTCCCCAAAGCCCCCCGGTACACAGTTGTATATTCTTCGTTGTGCAGCCTTCTAGTTGTGGCATGTGGGACCCTGACTCAACATGGCCTGACAAGCAGTGCCATGTCCACACCCAGGATTCCAACCAATGAAACACTGGGCCGCCTGCAGCAGAGCGCGCGAACTTAACCACTCAGCCACGGGGCCAGCCCCTCAAACCTCACTTTAACTTAAAGGGACATTCTTTTCTCTAAAAGAAATTTCCAAAAGAACAAGGCAGCATTCAGAAAACCTGATCAGTACTATTTCTTAATTGTTAATATTTAGGCATTCTTGCATGTTTAGGAATTTGAAAATATAAGGAAGGACAGGGTCCTAAAATAAAGACTATATCATGCTCTTTCCTGTGAGCTTTCATACCTGCTAAAACTTTAAAATGTAAACATGTAATCGTAATCCCTTATCAGCCCTAGAACAAGTTGAAAATACAAGCTGTTACTCTTGTTTAAACATTTAAACTGTCCTTTCCCTAAGGATTAAAAAAAAAAAAATGTCCATCTGTCTAGGTTACTATAAGAAAGTTAGAATAAACAAATAAAAAATGCCACTTATTGAGTGCCAGTCGCAATGAAAGGCATTTAACACCCATTATCTCTAATAATCCCTACAACAATCCCGCAAAGTAGGCAGCATCCCATTTTTACACATCACATAACAAAAGCTCTGAGACATAACCACCAAGGCCAGCCAGCCGGGAGTCAGTAAGTAGCAGAGTCAAGATCTGAATCTACATCTACCTGACTGCCTCCAAAAACACCACACTAGCCACAACACTATACCGAGTCCATCACTCAATGACCTTCCCAAATTAGATCCTTGATTAGGAGGCCAAAGAGAAATAGAAACTTATTGCCTTTCGGTTTTAAAAAGACAGAATTTTTCTATGTAATACAACTGCTGTAAACTATATTGTATCCCATCAAATTGCTGGTAAAAAAATTTCTATACAAAAAATACCTTTAATATAGAACTTCTCCAAAGAAGCCCATGATTCATGAACTCTACACTGCCAAATTTTTTACTTACATGAGTGTGTATATTTCTACAACCTGGGGCTCCACAGATGGCATCAGATTCTGCAAGTGGTAAGAATTCCTACACTAAAAGTGATACTTTTCCACCATGTTCCATAAAAATGGATTAGCATTTCTCTTATCTACAGAAAACCAGAGTAATCAGAGCTGAGGAAATGATTTAATGATAGATATTTTTGAGTGGTATGCAGCAGAGTTGTGTTTCAGTCTCTCTTCTTAACTACATATGATATTAATTACTTAAAACTACTTTAACAAAAAAAAAAAAGAAAATTCTGAAAGATTTAACTAGTCTCCCTTGACTGGAAACTACATATTCAAAGTAATTTTTTGACACTGACTCAAATGCTTAGAGGATTAAAGCAACAAGTTTTAAAAAACAAACAAAGAAATTCAAACAAAATATACCTGCAAGGTCATGTACAGGGTAGACAGCCTGTTCCCAACAGGTTTCCTCACTAGGACTTGTGGATAAACTGTGTTCTTCATCGAGCTGGAGTACAAACCAAACCACAATAGCATCTAGTGTGCCTTCTTTAGTAACAGGAATGCCAATTTTATCAGGTTTTTTAGTTGCAAGACTTTTTAATTCCTGACAAAAATGTAAAAGAAATGAGAGAATTTCATACATTTAATATATGCATGCTCCAATATCATATCACTTTCGGTTTCCGTAAGTTCTCAGTCCTGGCCCGTGCCTTTAGGGGATCATCGTCGTGGCACACCTATTAACGATTTAAGGCACACTGGATGGGAAGTTCTGATGTATTATAGCGGAATACCATGCAGCTATTAAAAACAATGAGGCAGACACATATTACTGATATAGAAAGTAGTCCAGGATATACTGCTGAATTAAGGCAAGTGGCAAAAGAACAGAGATTGTTCTGTTTAAAAAAACAAATGTGTGTGTTTGTGTTTGTGTGTGTGTGTGTGTGTGTGTGTGTAGAAGACGAGAAAAGCAAATCTGAAAAGATGCACTAGATGCACTAGTAGCCTGGGGAAAAGAGGGGCCTAGATTTAAAAAAAGAAGAAACATACTTTTTCTTTTTTCTGCTTTTCTGTATTACTTGAAAGTGTTAAACAGGCAGGTATTACTTTCAAAATTTAAGCCTTAGTATGGAGGGGGTTTTTATTGGGGCAAAAAAAAATTCAAGTAAGAAAACCTTAAAATAATAAAAGGATAGCTTTGGGGTATTCAGCAGCTCTAACTGTGTTGTGCCCTATTAGAAAGTTATATCAAAAAGAAATTCTCTTGAAGCTCAGCCTCAGTAAGCAATGCCAAATTGTTAATTTAGCTCCAGACCATCTGAAGAAAAGCCTAGTAACAATTAACAAGGGAAAGCTTTTAGTAAATTATAAAGATCTTAGGCTAAAATGACCCTCCAGTACTCTGTCCCCAGGCAGATTTCATCTAAAAAACTTACATACTCCAAAATTTAACTTCACTTAAAGATCTTCCGAGAAGGATTCTATGTAACGTTTCTCGATTTCTTTGGCCACTTTCTTTGTACAGCACATCCTCCCACCACCCACACATAGATACACTAGGATGACCAACTTGTCCTGGTTTGCCCAAGACAGTCCCAGATTTAAAATTGAAAGTCCTGAGTCTTGGCAACCCCCTAGTCCTGCACAAACTGAGATGGCTGGTCACCCCAATATACACACAAGCTAGAGATCTGGATTATTGTTCATTTCAAGGAATGCTGTTAATCTGAAATGGCAGCATGACACAGAGAAAAGTCAGAAAGATTTGGGTTAGAACTCCTGCCCCTGCATTCACATGACGCCTAAGTTGGGGGAAATAAATGTAAACAACAGTTTGCTTATCTGTAAGGCACAAGGATAATTATAGCTGTATTGCAGCACTCATAAGAGTAATCTAAGAACACATGTTAGAGCATGTGGCACGTTATACATTCCCAAGAAAACTTCAGGACTTTTTTCTCCATATTTAAAGTAAGTGAACAATTTCAAGAGGGAATTCTGGTCATCGTTTAACCATCTTATGTATACATTTTAAGTGGAATCCCATGCAAACTCATTAAAACTCATAAAAACTGTCCTACGAATTATTTTAAACAATGAATGGAATTTAATGCTCAAAAACAGTAATTAAACTTTTTTTTTTTACCTGAAGATTGTTGAAATCTACTGTCATAATTTCAAAGCACTCTGTCAAAGGTGAATATCCCCCAGGGACTCGACTCATCTTTTCAGTTGTGTAAGGTTCAACTGTTTCTTCAGTATCTACAGAAGAATAAGCCGGACTCTGAAATTTCACATTTTCTGGCAAACAGATCCCAGCAACGTCCTTAACACCCACCCTGGTGAAAGGGGAAATAAGAGAGGGAAAGGAGAAAGATGGGTTTAATCAAAATTTATCGAAATATCTTATTATTAAGATATTAATAATATTAAGATATTAATAATAATATATTATTATTGGTTTTTCCAATTACAGTGTTACAGTAAGCATCCTTGCACACATACTGCACACATGTATGATATTTATGAGGATAGATTACCAGGAGTGGAAATGCCAGATCAAGAACTATAAACGTTTAGTTTTGTTAGATAATGCCGAATTGAGCTACTAAAATGTTGCCCCAATGGTGTATAAATTTTGCCCACACCTATCCTGAGAAAACAGGATTTTATCAATCTTTTTTATTTTTAAAGATATTATTTTTCCTTTTTTTCCCCAAAGCCCCCCAGTATATAGTTGTATATTTTTAGTTGTGGGTCCTTCTAGTTGTGGCATATGGGACGCCATCTCAGCATGGCTTGATGAATGGTGCCATGTCCATGCCCAGGATCCGAACTGGTGAAACCCTGGGCCGCCGAAGGAGAGCCCGCAAACTTAACCAGTTGGCCAGACCCTTGTCAATCTTTTTTTTTTTTTTGAGGAAGATTAGCCCTGAGCTAACTACTGCCAATCTTCCTCTTTTTGCTGACAAAGACTGGCCCTGAGCTAACATCCATGCCCATCTTCCTCTATTTTATACATGAGACGCCTACCACAGCACGGCTTTTACCAAGCGGTGCCATGTCTGCACCTGGGATCCGAACTGGTGAAGCCCAGGCCACCGAGAATCGGAACGTGTGAACCTAACCACTGCACAACTGGGCCAACCCCTCAATCATTTTTAATGTTGGCTAATATAAGCAGTTAAAAAATGTTATCCCATTGATTTAACTTCCATTTCTAATTAACAGATAATTATAAATATATTCATGCTTTGTTGTAAAAGTTGCAAATTTTTATCTCAATTTGTCACCTGCCTTTTAACTTTATCTATACTATCTTTCACCAAATTTTTTTCAAATTTTTTTTTTAATGTGGTTGAATCTGTCAATCTTTCATGATTTCTAGACCCTGCACTGTGTTTTGCTTTGGAAAGCCTTTATCACTTAATAGACTTTTTTTCTTTTTATTTTTTCTTCTTTTTTTTGGTGAGGAATATTGGCCATGAGCTATCATCCATTGCCAATCTTCCTCTTTTTGCTTGAGGAAGATTGTTGCTGAGCTAACATCTGTGTCAATCTTCCTCTATTTTGTGTGTGGGACACCACCACAGCATGGCTTGATGAGCAGCGTGTAGGTCCATGCATGGGATCCGAACCTGGGAACCCCAGGCTGCCGAAGCGGAATGCACAAACAACCACTACACCACGAGGCCAGTCCCCAAATAGATTTTTTTTACTTCGATATTTAACTCATCTGGAATTAAAAGTAAAGATCTAACTTTTCTCCCCAAATGAAGCATACTATCTCCATTTACTGAACAGTTTATCCTTTCTCCATTGATATGAAGCACCACACCTGTATCATATACTAAATCTCTATAAGTTCAAAGGTCTGTATCTAGATTCTTTATTGTGTTCCACTGATCTGTTTTCCTGTTTCTGCATCAAACATCACCATTTTTTATTTCTAGGTTTTTTTATCCAATAAGGCAAGTTTCAGTTTTCTTGGTTATTCTTAAAACATTTGCTTGTCCAAATGAGCCTAAAATTTAACTGATTAGGTTTCAAATGGTAATTTTTATAATAATGGCTTATGTTTCTCCCAGATAAAACAGGAGCAGTCATCTAAGTTTTTTTCACCTTTCTTCATAGTCGTCAACCCATACTGCTGAGCTTTGTAAAAAACAGATCCTGGGCCTCACTCACCCAGACCTACTCAAACAAAATGCATGGCATTTTAATTTTTACAAAAGCCTGTCTGGTGCTTCTGCTGTACAGTCAGACGTTCATCTGCTACACAAATGAGTCAAGGATGAAGGAATCCTTTTTCAAAATGGTAGATACCAGTCACTTAATTTCTATTTTGCTTGGACAAATAATTTTAGTGGTTTTTCTATAAAATATAAAGAGAAACTATTGAGGGCTAGGAGTCTGTAATCATGTCACAGCAATAAATCTCAACAAGACACAACCTAGCTTTTCTGGTGGGCAATTCAGCAATGTGTCTCTATAACTTGAAAAATGTACATACTCTGTAACTCAGTAATTCTTTACTAAGAAATTTAGCCTAAGAAAATAATAAAGACAAGTCCACAAAGACATAGTACAGAGCTATTTATCCTCGTTCTTAAAAGCAGAAAAGTGGAAGCAACCTAAAAATTCTAAACTCTGAGAACTACAGCACTAAAAAATTGATTTTAAAAAATCATTGAGTAATTCTATTAACATGCAGAGGCTCACAAAGAAAGAGCAAATATGTTTACTGATACTTTTGAAACAAAATTAAATTTACATACATATATTTACTTACACAGAGCTGATATTCAACCAGGCACTCTAATTCAGCCAATCTGCTGATTAAGGCCACTTCTGTTTGGTTGGCGCCCTATGCCCTACCAATCACTAAACATTTTTACTTATTACTCTGTAACAGGCAAAGAAAAGTGTAAGGAAGAACATGCAGCAAAGATGAACAGTAGGTATCTACTGGCGAGGAGTTTAGGAGGATTTTTATTTTCTCCTTTTACTTATTACTATTTCCTAAAATATTCATATGTTACTTTTATGACTATTAAGTTATTGGAAGGGGGAGGCTCCTTAAAAAGTTCTAACAAAATACAGATTATTACTTTAGCAAAATAAAACTTTCATTAATGTTCAAGAAAAAAATGGAACGAAGAAGCTTCTATAACTGTCACATTTTTACCTATATCGTATTTGACAAGAAATCTCAGAACCTCAAGTGAAGAAAAATCCTAAAATTTATCCCTCCAAACCAAAAAACTATACTATCAATAAAGTTATTAAGAAGAGGTAAATGGGGGGTTGGTCCAGTGGCATAGTGGTTTAGTTGGCGCGCTCCACTTCAGCAGCCTGGGGTTCACCAGTTGGATCCCAGGTGCAGCCCTATGCCCCGCTTATCAAGCCATGTTGTGACAGGTGTCCCACATACAAAGTAGAGGAAGAAGGGAACAGGTGTTAGCTCAGGGCCAATCTTCCTCAGCAAAAAGAGGAGGATTGGCAGTGACGTTAGTTCAGGGCTAATCTTCCTCAAAAAAGAAAAAAAGAGGGAGGGGGCCAGCCCTGTGGCCCAGCAGTTAAGTCCGCACGCACCCCTGTGTTGGCACAGGGTTTTGCCAATTCGGATCCTGGGCATGGACATGGCACTGCTTGTCAGGCTATGTTGAGGTGGCATCCCACATGCCACAACTAGAAGATGTGCAACTAAGATATACAACTATGTACCACGGGGATCTGGGGAGATAAAGCAGGAAAAAAAAAAAAAGATTGGCAACAGTTGTTAGCTCAGGTGCCAATCTTTTAAAAAAAAAAAAAAAAGAGGGAAACGGAAGAAATAAAACAAATTATTTTCACATATGACATTTTAATTTCACTTTCATCTAAGGTCAGCCTGAACTTATTATTTTCCTATATGAATCTATCACACATCAAAATAATACCAAATTGTGTTAAAATTAATTTTCCACTAAAAAACTGAAAGCTGATTTTAATTCTAGAGTTTCATTTTAAAAGAAAGTAAAAAAAAAGAAAAGGCAAAAAAAGTTAAGACTGGAATAAATAACACAAATTTAAAGGTCAGAAAACCACAAACTCTCACTAAGCAAATATTCACTAAATAACGTCTGAAGTACAGTCTACTCTCCAAAATTACCAAGTTTTAATATTCAATATATTTTTTATTTTTTTTGCTGCTGAGGAAGATTCGCCCTGAGCTAACATCCACTGCCAATCTTCCTCTTTTTGTACGTGAGCCACCACCACAGCATGGTCACTAACAGACAAATGGTGTAGGTCTGTGCCCAGGAACTGAACCCAGGCCACCAAAGCAGAGTGCACTGAACCTAACCACTAGGCCACCGGGGCTGGCCCTAATATTTACTATTTAAATAAAAACTTACCTATGATGTCTTCTTATCTCTTCACATTGCACTGCCATGCCAAATATAACAGCACTTGCTGGTATAACTTTCCCGTACTTTTCACAATTACCATTTTCACCTTTGGTCTAAAAATATAACAAAAATTACTTTCAGTTACATGTAGGCAAATATATATGAGTGATGACAAGCTATGATAATTAACAAGAAAAAACCTTTAAAACAGGTAAGGATAAGTAGGTTAAGAATTTTTTTCTTTAAAAAGTTTATTTTCACTGCTAATTGTGTGTGTGTATTCTTTTTTTTTTTTAACACTACAAATAGGAAAGGTGGGGCTATAAGTCTGCATACAACAAAACATTATCGGGTATGACTTTAATTGAGAAGCCAAAATCACCACTACCCTACTTGAAAAACAAACGCTCTTCTTCTCGACTTTTAATTAGCTCTTTTAAGTCCAGCTCATTCTCTCTAAGTAGTGAATTCTTATTACACATTACAATTCTTTCATTCATAATACATATTATATAAACCAAATCTACAGTTTGTAGGTCATCAGAGGATTTTAATGCAAAACAAAATCTGGCAAATGTAAGAGTTCGTCCTGTCCGATCACTAGCCTGAGTTCAACTGGCACCTTAAAACCACATCAAGCCAGTTAGCACTACACTCCCTTTTGGTAATTTGCCAAAAATCTAAGCCGTGAGGGCTGTGAGACTGAAAGTAGTTCCCTTTCTCAACCCTATTCAAGAGCCCCACAGTCAGTCCCTCCACAAGGTAACCTCAATTCCTGTCAGTTCCTTCCTGGAGTATTTTTTGCCTATATACCCCATCTGGGCACACAAATGTACACTGCATTATGTTATTACATGTTTTTTTTTGCACAGATTTCTTTGCAACCACACAGGAAGTATCTTGACAGTGGGATGTATTTCATAGTGTTTTGCAAATACGCTAGAGGCTCAGTAAATATCTCTTGAAATAATGACTTCTTAATCAAATTTAGGTGTTTTCACACTGCTTACCTTTGGCTGCAAAAGTAAATGCTCCCATGCGTGAATCAAACTCTCCACAATTCCTTCTCCAAATAAACCTGCATCGACAGTTTCTGTTACAACTAGGGACACTCTATAGAATGATTTTTTAAAGATATATGTAAGTAACATAGCATACTATTTATATAAAGATGTCAAAGCTGAGAGAAGAAAGGAAGAGAATATTATAGAAACAGTCCATATATAAAATTTTCTAATACATTTCACTTTTAGTGTCTATCCTTGAATCTTGAGGAACTTGACTCTAATGTTCCCCAGGCTCCTCTGTTCTCAATGGCACTTTCTGGTGGGGAGGGGAGGACACACACAAACTTCACTTGATCCTGCTGCCTCCTCATGCTATTTGATCATTGCCTAAATCCTCAAGAGTGGTTCAAACTCATTACCTTCACCAGTCCCCACCTTTAATGCTGACTAACTGGACGTCTATCCCTAACACTCTTATAAAAATACTCTATCATCAATGACTCCTGTACTTATCAAAATGAATAATCTTTCTCAGTTCTCATTTTCCTTGATCTGCAAATAACATTTAATGCAGGTGAGAAGGCTTTCCTCTCAAAAATCCGTTTATTTTTAAAGATTGGCACCTGAGCTAACAACTATTGCCTTTTTTTTTTTTCCTGCTTTATCTCCCCAAACCCCCCCTGTACACAGTTGTATATCTTAGTTGCATGTCCTTCTAGTTGTCGGATGTAGGACGCCGTCTCAACGTGGCCTGATAAGCGGTGCCATGTCCGTGCCCAGGATCCAAACCCTGGGCCGCTGCAGCGGAGTGCTCGAACTTACCCACTCGGCCACGGAGCCGGCCCCTCAAAAGCCCTTTTTTATCTTTATTATCCATGTTTACCTCTTACATGATGACTGTGCCTTTCCCTTGCTTCTCCTGCTTTACCCACTACCTAACCATGAATTTTCAGAAAAGCCTACTCCACGGAGCTCTGATCTTCTGTCCTTTCTTTCTAAAAAATTTTACTCAAAGAAATATCAAAATAATTTCTTTCTCTGAACTTTTTTAGCACTTATTGGCAGTATCACTCATTTGTGTAGTCACAAGAGAAAGAAAAGTTTCATGAATATTCCTTATCTTCCTATCTAGATTACAGATGCCTTGAGGACAGAAACAATTTTGGTATCCCCCACAGTGCCAAAACCCAATATTATATATATTTGTATATTTATATTAAAAAAAACACAAAATTTTCAATATCTATGATTGCATACATTTAGAATGTGGAAAGTATCTCAAATCATCTAGCCCAACATCCTAAAGTCTCTAAATGTGCTGAAGGTCAAAATAAATTAGTTAGAGTCTGTACTGGAATCCATATCTCCTGATTCAAAGGCAGTAGATCCTTCCACAACATTATCTGTGAGAAAAATGCAGATTACATTAAAGTAACTTTGATTCATGCCATGGACAGAATCGTGTACCATCAAAATTCATACAATGAAACCCTAATCCCCAAGGTGAACCTATTCAGAGATAGGTTCTTTATAAGGTAATTAAGGCTAAGTGAGGTCATAAGGGTGGGGCCCTATCTGATAGGGCCAGTGTCCTTACAAAAGTGGAAGAGACACCTGCAGATCTCTCTCTCCTCACATGCCCAAGGGAAATGGCATGTGAGGACACAGCAGGCAGGTGCCATCTACAAGCTAGGAAGAGAGCACTCACCAGGAGCCAAAATTGCCAGCACCCCTGATCACAGACTTCTAGCCTCCAGAACCAGGAGAAAATAAATGTCTGTTGTTTAAGCCACCCAGTCCATGGCATTTTGTTACGGCAGCCTGAACACACTAGGACAATTCAGGATATTGTTTATTTCTATAAAATGGGTATAATATCTGCCTAAACAATTTAATAGGGCTTCTTTCATGAGAATAAATGTAGAGACGATTGAAAAGCATAAGTATTACATAAATATTATTACACATATATGGAAAAAGACTTTTTAAATGATAGTCCAAATGACAGCAGAGTATAAAAAAAGTCCTCTTTCAATATAAACTGAATTTAAGATGAGAAGACAGAGTACCCAGGAGAGGCAGAAAGTAAGTGTTACATAGAGAAAATTCTGTCTCTAATACGATAATGTTGGACCAGATTATTTTCAAATCCCTTCTGGCTCTAACATTCCATCACCCTTGTGCTATGCATCAAGATGAGACGACATACTAAAAAGCCAAGACTTATGAGATAATATTCAAAGTATTTAAAGGGCCCAGGCCAAAATACATTGACAGCTGACACTTCCAAAGCTTTCACTTTAGCCAAGCATATTAACAGAAAATGTGGTAAGTCCATTAAGCCTGATCTATTCATATATTATTTTTAAGTATAATTTTTAAAGTTACTGATCGCCTAAGAAGCATTAGCCATTTTTACAACTGGAAAAACTGAAATTAACAAAGGTAAAGCAACATGCTAAAGGCCAAGTTTACTTATTAAATCCCTTGCCGCAAATTTTTCTCAAGATCTTTAAATATTTTTTATCAAGAATATTTACCTTATGCTAAACTATCCTACTATACCCATGCCTTTATAATATAAAGGCTTTAGCATTTTTGTTTGGACTAGAAGCTAGAAATATGAATATCTTAATTTTTAAAAAATAAAATAGTGTATTATAAACACTAAAATTAGTTTACATTATAATACCTTTCAGGAATGTGTTTTGGAATTTCAATATCAAGTGACTTCATATGTAAGAGTTTGATCCCTGCTTCCATCTTGTTTGCTGCCACTACATCACAGGCAAGTTCATACATGGTCTTGGATAACTCACAGGCGTACACTGAGTGCGCTCCAGCTTTTTTAGCAAACATGCTACAAGGGGAAAAAGTGCTCCATCAAGAAAAAAATAATCCACTGCATTTTTTCAAATTTTAATAGAATTATGAGGCTTAAACATCGTTTTCCTTTTATTCTTAATAAACACAAGCATTATTCATTCTGCTTAAAAAAACGAACTAATATTCTTGTCATGAAACAAATCATATAGTAAGTCATGACATCCACCCTATTAAGAGACACAGCTGGTGTGAACAACAACGTTAATAGGCTTTAACTTAGACAACTAGATTCAACCAGAATGTTAATGCAAAAAATACTTTTAACATTTATTACTCAAAATTTCAATAACCCCCAATTTTTCTTCATAGTTATGTCCTGTTCCTGATGAAAGTTACAGTGAAAAATACAATAATAGTTGCATGAATAATCGTAATAAGATTACGAGAAACAAATTGAACTCTACTTAAATTCCACTGTTCAATTTTTCAGATTTGGTAAAATCTTTAATTCACATCACTATACACACATATATAATTAAAACACTATTAGAACAAACCTTAGTATTCCAGTTCCTGCTCCAATATCCAAGACGCTTTTGGACCCCAAACAAACTGCCTTTTGGATTGCTGCATTATAAACTGTATTCCTTTTGGTGTCATTAAGCATGATAAAGTGCCAGCGTTCCACCAACCAGTTTGCAACACGATAAAAATTCTCCTTTGCATCATTGAAATCAGGGTTTAGCTTCACTGCTTTATGAAAATACCCAGCTGCTTCATCTCTAAAGCCCATTCTGGAGTAAAAAATGGCAGACAAAATATTTAACTATATGGTATCAGTTACAGTGCCTTTGTTCATGCCACTCATCTGGCCTGAGAATCCCTCACCAGCATCCAAATCCCACCCAACCCGAGTGCCATCTCCTTTGGGAAGCCTTCTACAAGGACTGTAACCCTCAATTACTTCTTTCTTTTCTGGACCCCTGTTAGTTATGCATTCCAGGACACCTGACTATAAGTTACTATTGTATTTAAGTATAGTGGAAGCTCTCGGAGTCATCCTCCATTTAACCAACTCATTAGAACACCAGTGCTTTCCAAAAACCATTCTCTCTGTAAAACATACTAATTCCAATGGGTAGTAGGCTCCTCTCTGGTGTGACTGCATAACTTTTCTCTCAGCAGTTGAGTGAATGGTCATCAGGAGTCAGTTGTATTTGGTGCCAGACCAGTTTACGCCAGTTGCACTTGTTATTATAATTACATATTTTAATTAAATATTACAGAAATTAATTGTATATGATTGCAAAAAGAGAGCCACTGTTTCTAAGGACAATAAGTTAAATGCTTTGGAAAAAATCAAAGGCAACCCTCACCCAAAAAATGCTACTGAATTAGATGTGAGCAAATCAACAATAAAAGACGGGGGAAAAAACTAGCAAACCATCTGGAACAGTCCTTCTTAAACTTTCTATGGTGAAGAACTTCTTTCCTCTTTTTAAAAATATCTAATCACCAATCTATTCCCTGTGACACAGAATAATTCTTAACAAGTAATACTGAAATCACTGCACACCTGAAGAGATGCTCCCCCATACTATTGCAAATCACTTCATCATTAGGAAACAGTTCCAAGGCTTGCTCATAGCAACCAAGTAAGTCTTGTGTTCGATTGAGAGAATCAAGCTCTTCAGCCCATCTGAAGAGTGTATACTGAAAAGTTTCCTTTATAAGAGAGAAAACAGTAAATTAGTGAATTACATAAGTGATAAAAGACTATACAACACAGGTTGAAGATTCCACAGAGAATAGAACTTACCTATTATTAAATGATCACCTTAAGTTTTATCTAGCTTTAGTAGGCACTGTTTGCTAAACAAACAAATGCGTAAGGGAATAAATTTTACCACCTACAGTGCAATAACACATAGAATTAGACAGTTTGACCACTCTCTAAACTCTCTCCATTCTTAGCTGTCATTATCACATTCCCCACCTCCCTCTTTTTTGTAGGCTCCAAGGTTTTCAAGAGTTTGACCCTGGCCCTCTTCTCTTTTCTCATCCATCCCCAACATATGTGTTGATGGATGCTACATCTGCATCTCCAATCAAGGCCCTCTCTTCAGAACCTCAGACTCACAGATACAACTTCCTACTAGTCATCTCAACCAGGGATAGTACCCTCAGCCATCTCAAATTCAGCTCAACTTAAATATTTCCTGAACAACCAGTGTGCAAAGAATAGCAATGAACAACAGAAATCCTGTTCCTATCCTCACAGAGCCCTTGTAGAGAGAAATTTAACACACAGATTTGAAAAAATTCCAAATTTTCTAAATTGAACCCATTCTATTCCTCTCACACAGGAGATAAGGTTAAGGTACCATCCAACCTCAACCTACAAGTCACCTTTATAATGCTACCCGAACTCCATTACAATTAGTTTCAAACCCAGCCAATTCTCTCTCAATAGGTTTAAACCTGTCACCTCCTCTCCATCCCCACTGTTACAACGTAATCTGGCCCTTGTAACCACTTTCAGGACTACTGCGATAGCCTTCCCACTGTCACCCTAGCTCCAATCTCACCTCCCTCCAGCAATTCTCCACAATGTAACAGAGGAGAGAGGGAAGGCTTTAGCCATTCCAGCTCTGTCATGAACACATTTTACATCATCTTCACATATTCTATACAAAAGAGTTGATACCTGAAACTGAATCTTTATGGAGTTTACTAGAGAGAGAAGAATAAGGAAGAAGATTCTAGGGTGTGAGGGGAAAAAAGCACAAACTGTATGAAATGGACCTGGGGATCCATAGGTAAGTAGGCTTGGTGCAGCTGAACTGTGGGTATGGAGAGTAGAGGGAGTAGCAGGAAATAAGACTTAAGAGACAGGTCTTTCACAAAGGCCCACAGAAAGAAAGAAATACGGACTTTGTTCCACAGGAAACGGAACTAGTTACTGAACCCTACTGAAGGCGAGACATTGAAATGCGAACTTTAGATGTACTTTCAATACACGATAAATACAAGAAAGATATTGTCCCTGTTTACAAAAGAGGAAATTAAGGAACAAAGAATTGAGAGTACACTGTATCTCAACATAGCACCTTCTCCCCCTTGAGGCCAGCTGGTCCTGAAATATACACTAAATTTATGTGAACTACAAACCTCTCCACGCTACAGACATCTAGTGAGCAGAGGTCAAGGATGCTGTTAAACATCCTACAATGCACAGGACAGACCTTCACAACAAGGAATTATCCCACTCAAAGAGTCCTGAGGTTGAGAAACCCTGGATGTAAGGCAGACTGAGGCTGAAAAGTGAATGCAGAATTAAGTTAAATCATTTTTTGAAATTAAGATTCTAAAATAACTTGAAAAAATTTAGATTCTAAAATAACTCTACAGCATTTCAAGAGAACTGTCACAAATAATCCAATAATTGAAGTTTAAAGAATGCGTTATCAAATGATTATTTTCGGCTAACTGCAAAAGAGATTTACTGAGCTACAGAAACCTACAACATTCCTTCTACATACAGTACGGACAAGTGCAAAGGCCCTGAAGCAGGGATATGCTAGAATTAAATATAGGAGGAGAGAGAAGATCATCTGAGGCCTCCTTTGTAATATGGCCTTTGGAATTTCGAGTGAGATGAAAGTTTCGAAATAGAGAAGTAACATCATTTGACTTTCGTTATGAAATGCTCATGCTGGCTGTGTTGAGATAGACTTGAGAAGAAAGTCTAGTCAAGAGCCTACTGCAACAGTCGGCAGGAGATGACTGACGCTTGAACCAGGGTAGCAAAGGAAGAGGGGGTGAGAAGTGGTAAGATTCTGGATATAATTCGAAGGTGGAGCCGACAGGATTTTCTAATGGGCTGGTGGTGGATACGAAGAAAAGAGTCAAAGGTGAACAGTAAATATTAATAGCAACGACCGGCCACTCACTTCAGTCCCCCTCTCCCAACTTAATGACTTATTTAATATTTTAAAGAGAAGAACGGGGGATCTGGCAGCAGGTGAGGGAGTGAAGGGCCCCCTTACCTTCACGTCGTCGTTCAGCTCCGGCGCCAGGCTGAGCACGAGGAGGTAGTGGGCATAGGCCGTGCCGAAGTCCTGGGCGCCCAGGCAGTGCTCTGCGCTCTGCAAGGACCGCGACACCAGCTCGTTCCGCCCGGCGGCCCCAGCGCCACCGCCAGTATCCCGGCGGGGCCTGGCCCGCGAGTTCGGCATGACCAAGCCACCGCCCTAAACTCGCGCTTGGATAATCAAAGGGAAGACGCTTTGGGAAAGGGAACGAGAAAACAGTCTAGATGACTACGCTTCCGTGGGGCTACCGAGAGCTCGAGAACCGACGCAGGAAAGACAGCCCCCACGCGCGAGCAAACTCGCTCTCCTCCACCAAGCGGAAGCCCCGCCTCCTCCCGGCCAGGCAGCCTCCGCAGGCCGTCGCGGGTACACACAGGCGGCGCACGTACGCATACGTCAGCGCGCCCGGCGTCGGCACGTCGCGGCGCCCCGCCCCCCCGCCTCCCGCGTTGAAGGAGTGGTGCGGGGGTGGTCGCGGCGCGTAGGTGTTGCAGTCCTGCTTTACGGTTCTGTTCGGTTCTGTCGAGCTTCTCTTTTCCCCGGCAGAAAGCCAGAGATTTGTGTCCCTCTCCCCTGGCCTTTGGGAGTGTGTGACTTTGGCTCTAAGACCCCAGTCTACAGACCCCGTCAGCGCGAGCTGCGCCGGCCCGGGAGGGACGTGGGTGGGCACGAGGAAGGACCGTCAGGCATCTGCTGATGCTTAAGACCTCTGGCTCGGGGGGCACCAAGTCTCAAAATGGCAAGACTGGAAGGAACGCGGAGAGAGCTCCAGCAGCTTAGATACGGTAGAGGAAATGCTTCCACAGGCGTTATTTTAAGTCACCCTCACAAAATCCTGTGCCGTGGGCCCGTGGACCATACAAATCCTAAAGAGGGAAAAGGGGACATTCTGAGAAGTCGCTTGCTCAAGATTACACAACCAGTTAGTGTCTCAAACCCAGGGTTCCTGACTGTGAACGAGTTTAGGGTCTATTTCACGGTCGGATGTATCGCCGCTGGGCTGTGGTTAGATTAATACACAGAAAAAGGTTTTCTACGTTCAAGTGTGCCCCTAAGGGATAAATTCAAAACTTTTAAAAGGGGGGCGGGGGGAGTATAGGAATTACAGCTGAAAGAAGTCTGTCTCTGGTTTCAAACATGATAATGGTTAATATTTAACAAGAAACAAAAAATGGAGCATTTTGCGTGTCAAACTGACAAACTTTGGGGGTTGCTCCAATTCTCTGCGTTCTCTTTTGGTTTGATTATCTGAACTACCCTTCTGAGCACCTACCTGTGTAAATCCTAATTAATTCTTCAAAATCCAGCTCAGTAGATTGTTACCTCCCCTAGTTAGAAAATTCCTCAAGGGCAGGAACTATTTTCGTAACCTTTGCACCTAGCAGAGCCTAGGTCAAAGTAAGCACTTGTGTTTGTGGGGGGTTTTTGTTTGTTTGGTGAGGAAGATTGTCCCTGAGCCAGCATCTGTGCCAATCTTCCTCTATTTGTGTGTGGGACACTGCCACAGAGTGACTTGATGATTGGTGTGTAGGTCTGGGTGTGGGATCCAAACCTGCGAACCCCAGGCTGTGAAACCAGTGTGTGAACTTAACCACTACAACACGGGCTGGCCCCAAGGACTCGTGTTTTTTCATTTGAGTGGAAAGAACATTCGCCATGTGAGGGAATGCAAACTGATGCAGCCACTATGGAAAACAGTATGGAGATTCCTCAAAAAATTAAAAATAGAACTACTGTCTGATCCAGCTATCCCACTACTGGGTATCTATCTAAAGAGCTTGAAGTCAGCAATTCCAAAAGTCCCATGCACCCCAATGTTCATTGCAGCATTATTTACAATAGCCAAGATGTGGAAGCAACCTAAGTTCCCATCAACTGCTGATTGGATAAAAAAGATGTGGTATATACATACAATGGAATACTACTCAGCCTTAAAAAAAGAACAAAATCATCTCATTTGCAACAACATGGATGGACCTTGAGGGAATTTTGTTAAGTGAAATAAGCCAGATGGAGAAGGACAATCTCTGTATGACTCCACTCATATGAGGAATTTAAAAATGTAGACAAAGAGAACAGATCTGTGGCTACCAGGGGAAAGGTGGGGTGGGGGTGGGCACAAAGGGTGAAGGGGTGCACCTACAACACGACTGACAAACGATAATGTACAACTGAAATTTCACAAGATTGTAACCTATCATTAACTCAATAAAAATTAAATTTAAAAAAAAACTATTGAGAGCGTTGCTCCTTTGTTCACAATAGCTTTTTTCGCCCCTCGCAACCAAAACTGTGACCTTTAACTACCTTTGAGTGTCTATTTGATTCCTTCATTTATATGTTCTTTTTCACCCTCTTTTAGGGTTCTATAAAAAACCTCGCTGATGTAGAAAACCGCTGCTGACTTGGAGGCAGGTTTAATGTGGTTGTCTTTCACCATGTTCTGGGCAGCTTGTCAACAAACCACATGTGCCAAACAAGGAAGCAAAAGCAACTGAAGGGCTTTCAGTCAACTTTCTAAAGTGCAAAAGCTGAAGGTTAACGGGAGGGAAAAAGAGCTCACAGGAAGTTCATTAATAAGGGATAGACAGCTTGCTGGACACAAGATATCTTGTGTTTATGCCTTCTGTGGAGATTCGTATCCTTTTGTGTGACCTAATTTGTTTTATTTTGTGGTTTGGAGCCTTGTTCTCAACTGTGCATTTTAGGATCGTTTGGGGAGCTTTTAGACAATATCAGCCCCTGGGCCTCATATCCAGAGATGCTTTTTTTTTAATTGGCCTGGGGTGGCGTCTGGGCATAAATATTTTTGAAAAGGTCCATGGGTGGGTCTAATGTGCATGCTAGGGGTGGGAGGTATGGGACAGGTTTCTATAAGGGTTGTTAGAATATCTTTAGTGTTTAGGGTATGTAGTACTAGGCATAAAGGCAATACAGGTAGTGGACATATAATTTGTTTATGGCTTAACAAGAATTGTGAAGATTCTCTCAACTAAATTCTTTTGAATTGAAGTGATTGTTACATGATGAAGAATAGAGGGTTCATCATACTGAATTACTTGTTAGAGAGAAAATTTACAATTGGACCAACAAAACTCTACAGCCATGGACCAAATGCTTGGGCATTGAAATGTGCATTGATGCATTATCACTGCTAAATATTTTCAATTTCTTCAGTCTTTTTTATCTTACTACAGTTACTTTTTTTGTTGTTTTATAATAGCCCTTTTCTAATTGTTGCATGTGCATTTCAAAATGGAAAACTCTAATAATGGCCAGACCAATGGTAAGTTCAGAATCTGAGGGCCTATAATAATGTGACAGCAGAGTTCAGAGACAGCATGAGAGAAATCCTTTTATTGAGTGCTACTCTATACCGAGCACCATGCTTGGTTCTGGAGAACCTGCCTGAATCCCCTGCTGGAAATACCAACCAAAGTGTTGGTGCAGGGAGGGACTCCAAGTAATCTGAACAGAGTGTGTCCTAACAAAGCATTCAGGGAAATGCTAAAAATCCACTAGGGCGCAAAGAATCTAAACCTGGGAGTCATCTCAACTCTTTGTATTCCTCTCCCCATTCCCCATCAGTCACTACTAGTCAGGGTCCTTAATTCAAGAGAGTTAACTAAAGGACTATTTACAGAGGTGAGGGAAGTTAAGAGATTCAACAAGATTTGTGACATACCCAGAGACTAGCAACAGCTGGAAGCTGTTACCATCCCTTGTCCTGAAGAAGCAAAAGAGGACTGTATTACCAGAACCCAGAAAGAGTTGTAGCTATGGAAGAGGGGCCACCTAAACGGAGGTGTGGCCATAAGTCGAGGAGAGAATTCCCTGACCCTTTTCTCCCCATGCCCTCCAATCTCTTACTAATGTCTCTTACTAGCAGAACCCAATCCAAATAACCAGCCAGTAAGGGAGCTTGGATCATACTGACAAATAGAAATGGCAAGTAATAGGATATATTGGAGTATATGAGGAAGCCATTTGGTGTAAACCTAGTTTGGCCTGACTTTGTTTTTCCAAAAGGGCCTGACATGGCCCTTGAGCATGCATTGCATGTCTGCTTTAAGCATTTGCTGTGTCCCAAAGACAAGAACCAATGGCCTTAAGGTAAAGGTGCAACTTCCCCTGACATTGGCATTTCCTTAAGGATAAGCATGTTTCTCTAGGCTGGGAACTGATTGCTGGGCTCACCTGTGACCACCCAACTCAAGACAACAAACCTGTCACTCTGCTTTGTCCTCCGAGACAGCAGACCTACTACCTTCTGTGTCCATCAATGGCTGTGCCAGCAGAGCAGTCTGGTGACTATTGTAAAAGGGACAGTTCAATCATGTGAAACATGCTCTTTGAGGGTATATACTGTACATCCCACTTCTTTGGTGCCCTTCCATCCTTGGGGAAAGAAGGCCCTGGGCTAAGCTAGTCCTCGCATTTTGGCTCACAATAAACTCACCTCAATTTTCATTTATAGATTGGTTATGGATTATTTGCATCGACAATACAGTCCATAGAGTCAGTCCAGGGCCCTGAGGGCAAGGCAAAGAAAGGTAGAAAATGGTTCTGTAGGGCAAATGGAGAACAATCAGCATAATTACCAAGTTTTGCCTCATTTACTTACTAAGTTTTGTTTTTAATTTGCCCTTCAATGTTTATTCCCATTGCCTGTGTTCATGTTCTTTTAATTTTTCACCTTGTCTGTAACAAAGGCCTTTTCATCCTCCAGTCTTCAGTCACACACCCCTTGAATTCATCTTTCATCTTCCATGCTGTAGCTAGAATGATCTAAAATGCAAATATCCCATTCAGTGGCTCCCCAACACCTCTGGCTGTGTATTATACACTTTTTTCTTATTTGTATGTAGAATTTCCTAAATTCTAATTAAAGGTGTAATTGTCTTTCCTTAGAAAAGGGGAATCAAGAATCAGGTTGAATGTAAAAGTTTTCACACTGAGGATATCTGGTTTAGAATGTACTATTTGAGCAAATGAATTAAAGATCATTCGAGATTCTTTCGTGGCTAAAAGCCACAAGAATGTTTAGTTATAGTGCCCTCCCTGGGCAAAATAAAATAGATCAGCCAATCAGAATTGACCCATAGAAGTAAATAAACTGAAAAGGACACAGCTTCAACTTCCTCTGTGGCAACTCTGGAGGATCTGGATCATCAAGATGCAGGCTTTCTTTTTGAATTGTAGAGATGAGACAAATTGACTTTAAAAAGGCTAAGCCTTCGGTGACGCAGCGGTTAAGTTTGCACGTTCCCCTTTGGCGGCCCAGGGTTTGCCGGTTCGGATCCCAGGTGCAGACATGGCACTGCTTGGCAAAAGCCATGCTACGGCAGGCATCCCACGTATAAAGTAGAGGAAGATGGGCACAGATGTTAGCCCAGGGCCAGTCTTCCTCAGCAAAAAGAGGAGGATTGGCGGCAGATGTTAGCTCAGGTCTAATCTTCCTCAAAAAGTAAATAAATAAATAAAAATAAAAAGACTAAGCCCTGGGGCCAGCCCCATGGCATAGTGGTTGGGTTCTGCGCTCCCCTTCAGCAAAAGTCCAGTTTGCAGGTTCAGATGCCAGGCGCAGACCTATGGCACTCCTTGGCCACGTTGTGGCCACAACCCACATGCAAAGTAGAGGAAGATTGGTTTGGATTTTAGCTCAGAGTGAATCTTCCTCACCAAAAAAGAAAAAGAAAGAAAGACAAGACTAAGCCCTGGTTACAGGCTATGCTTGCTGGAATTGGCCTCTTACACCTTTTGATAAAGGACTCTCCTTAAGACCTACTTAGGGCAACATTGTAGCTCAGTGATTGTGAGATCAATACTGGAGCCAAACTGTCTGGATTTGAATCCTACCCCTGCCACTTACCACCTAGGTATCTTGAACTAGTTACTTAACTTTTATACCTTAATTTCTTCATCCATAAAGTGAAGATCACACACTACCTATCTCCTAGCTTTTTTGTAAGGATTAAATGAGTTAATGTACTTACAGTGCCTGAAACATATTAAAATTTCAATAACTGTTAGTTGTTATTATTACTCCAGCTTCCCCTGCAGGGAATTCTAGTGGTTCTCACAGGAGCCAGACTTCCACCCAAAAGAAGCCACTATCTGCTGCCCGTCTTGCAAGTCTTATACAATGCTTGACTCTCGACACCTATAACAGGGGCAGGGTGGGGGAGGGTAAGGCAAGAAGTCTTTCCTCCTCTTCTACTGCCTCCCAAATAAACTGACATCTGCCTTGAGAGCCAAACAGTGAGGACTTAATTTGTTTTTTTCCCACAGTTGAGTTAAGGAAAGGGAGCAAATATAGTGTTTTTATTGGTGAAATAGACCTTATAGGATAGATCTTAAGCTGTGGTAGCAAGCCCTCAGAAGGTTCTTTGAACTTGATGGAAAGCAAGTGATCAGTGTAGATACCTGTGACCTAGTTTTTGTGCACAGTACTGGTGGGATGTGAGCCAGATCATAAAAAGCCATGTGGGCTGGGGCCATCCCCATGGCCCAGTGGTTAAGTTCAGGGCACTCTGCTTTGGCTGCCTGGGTTCTGTTCCTGGGTGCAGACCTATACCACTCATCAGAGGCCATGCTATGGTGGCAACCCACATACAAAATAGAGGAAGACTGGCACAGATGTTAGTTCAGGGTGAATCTTCCTCAGCAAAAGTTTTTTAAAAAGCCATGTGGAAATAAAAACATTGTCTCATCTTGTGATTTGTCCTTAGAGTTCGCATGAACTGTTCAGTTCTCATGCTTTCCAAGCCAAAGACACCCTCTCTAACCTGTTTATTTGTATGATTTTCATAAGCACCCAACACTTTCAGGTAAGAGAAGTATTATGCAAATGATGAGAGAAAGGTTAGCTGTGCAGCTCTGGTTGAAGTAGGTGTCAGAACCAAAGCACAGTTGGCCTTCCGTTCCCCTCCCCCACTCAGTGAACTCTGAGGGGCTTTGCTGAGCCCATTTTGAAACTGTCCTATTAATTAAGCTTAATTAATTAAGCTCCTTAATTAAGTCCAGGCTACATGATTTGGCTCCCACTTAACCTCTCTAGCCTCAATCTTCAACGTTTCTTGTTTTACTACCTCCATTCACACTTTTGCTAGGGCAATCTTCTCTTCCTATAACGTTTTCCATCTTAGTTTGCTCTGCTCACCGTATATTATCATTACTCAGTTCAAGATTCTCCACTTTCAGAGGAGCTTCTTTGTTGGTAGTTTAGGCAAAGTATTCTTTGATTTCTTAGAGTCCCCTATCCATAACACTATCTTAGCATTTATCCTATTGTGTAAAAGAAACAATCCGTCTTCCTGACTATAAAGTGAGTTCCTGGGCCTCAAGAAGTATGCCTATTCATTCCTTATCTCCAGTATTCAGAATAACAACTAGTCTGACGAACTGAGCTGAAGGCAGTGGCAGGAGAACTAGAGAAAAAGGAAGATATGGAAGATGTATAGAGAATCTAATCTACAGGACTTGAAACAATGGTATGATAGGAGTAGCAAGGACTTAAGAAAAGGGAGAAAGTGAAAGTGATGCCAAAAAGTTTTAGCGTGAGCAACTAGGTACATGATGGTATATGATAGGAGTACAGGCAAAACAAAAGACAAACAAAAAATAGATTTGAAGAGAAAGATGAGTAAAGTGGCTGTGTTTGGGAAGTGAGTGGGACATCAAGAGGAGATGTCCTTTGAGCAGATGAGAAAGTGTCTAGAGCTCATGGTCAAGATCTGGTCTAGAAATGTATTTGGAGGTTTTAATTATGTTGGTAATTTGAAGTTGTGTAAATGGTCATAATTCTCCAGGGAAAATTGTGTAGAGGGAGGAAATACGCAAACCAAAATGTTGAATGAAGAGAGAACAGCAAAGCCTCTGATTGGGAGAATCTCTTGAAATCGATAGTGGAAGAAACTAAGATACTGAATAAGATGGATCATTTTGTAGAAATGAACTTTTCCAAGGAATGGCTTATAAATGAATTGCCAGTGGGATGAGGGTCTCTCCTGAATCCAATGAGGGCAACAGCATATAGAATAAATAAATGTAAGGAATGTGAATAAATTCTTTTTCTCTCAATATATTAAAATTCACCTTTATGATGAGGACTTTTTGGTGACTCATTTGAAGTGGGAATTGGAAAGTTAGAATTTATTGGTGTTTCTCCAGGGAAGTCTATTGAATGCATTGAGTAATTCAATATTTAAGTAATCTAATGTTTTACCAGCCAGCATCTCCCCTCTCTTTCTCTGGAAACTGCTTCTACTAGTCACTGTCACTGGGTTATGCTACATAATTAAAAACTCTGAATGTTCAGTTGCTTACAAAACAAGACTGTTTATTCCTTATGATACAGGTAGATTACAAGTTGCCTACAGTGCTGCTCAGGCTTTGGAAAGGCTCCGGCTGTGCACCATATATCGTCTCCTTCTGGATCCCAGGTTGAAGAAGCAGCTCCTCTGGGGGACCTGCCCATTCTCATGGCAGAGGCGAGGAGGCAAGGAGCTGCTAGAAAATCATGATGCCTCTTACAGCTTCTGCACAGGTGTCTTGTATGTCATGTCCTCTCACTCTCGATTGGCCAAAGCACATCATATGGCTAAGCCCAACCTTAGTGGAGAGGGTATATATACACTTCACAAGGAAAGGGGCACTTTAGGTCACATATACATGGAAACAAATAATTGGGGACAATAACACAGTTTACTACACTGTTCCTCTGGTCAGCTTAAACTCTGTGGCTCCCGTGGGAAAATTCTGCATCCTTACATGTTCCCAATCTTTTGAATGCAGTTGATTTCTTCAGGGTTGAGCACATAACCCAAACATAGCTCTTCCATTTTCTAAGAGGAATTGAGGGGGAAAAAAAAAGTAGACTCTCTGGTAGCTAAACTGTAAAAGTATAATGCCCAGGAGTTATCAGTGACCATATTCCCCGCTCTGTGGAGGAAACCAGGCTGCAGTGGCAGAGAGTAGAGCTGATACACAGAGGAAAGCCAAACAAGGACACACAGGAAGGTATGGCATTTCTGCTCATCCTATGCTTTGGTTGTTCAGTCATTCCTTGAATCCTGTGAATCATGAAGTTTTCCCTTTTTGTCTAAGCTAAAGTTGGATTGGTTTTTGTCATTTGCAATGAAACCATGATTCATGCACATGTGTAATTTCATTTAACCCTAACACCAATACATTTAGGCAGGTACTGTAATTGACATTTTACGAATGAGGTTCAGAGTTAGAGATGGAAGTCTCCCTGGTACCCTGCCTAGAAGAAACATAAGAACACCTGACTACATTATTCTACGCTATATTCATTGAGCAATTTTGTGACCTGGCCACTTCCAAGGGTACTAACACTGGGAAACAGTGACCCCCCAAATGGACTAATGTTGGTTATCTTGCCAGAAATAGTTCACATTATGAAATAATTTATTGATGTTATGATTTACATATTAGCTTATTATGGGTTTGATTAGCATGAATCATTTCTGAGAATTTGAGTTAACTATTTAGAATTTAAGAATCCAAAAAGTTGAGGATCATATTAAAGCTAAACCTTATCAAGGTCTGGCATTGCCTAGAGCACTGCACCACCTCTTTTTGCACAGTCTCCTGCTTCTTAGCTGCAAAGCCACCATAAACTTAGATTCTTGAAGATATCAAAAGATAGAAATTCCATAAACTACTGAGTTCTGGCCACAGAACTGAACCTTCTCATCAGCTGCATCTCAAAAAGGATTTGAAAAAAATATTAGTTACCTACAGTGTTTTTAGCCCTAGACTAGCTATTATCAAGGTTAAAAATGACCTGAGGTGACAGCAGTGAAAATAGCATGGTGAGGAACTCCAAATTCCAGTGCTCAGTAAAAGCAATGAGAAATGGGCAAAAACTATCAGAATCGACTTTTTTGGCACTCTGGAAATTAGCCAAAGGCCTGCAGCAACCAGGAAAATACTTATTCAAGAAAAATGGCTAATTCTTAGTAAGAACAATGAAATTTGTGATGTTTTAACCAACTCCACTCCCATCCCCCACTCCTCAGGTCAGTGGTAGCTGTGAAAATAATAGCCTACATTCCTGTCACTGGAGGGAGCAAAATGCACGTCATGAGCAAAGAATTGTAATTAATTATTTGTTCTAACCTGTCTGGTGGCTCCCTGGAATACTGGCTCAAAGGCTTGTCTTTATTTTGCCTAACTCCAAAGTAGCCTAGTGCTAAAGCTCCTTCCTACAGTGCATTTGTTGAAAATATTTAGTCCAATGTCAGGTTGCTGCTTCCTGGGGTGATAGATAATAGCTGGGGCAAATAATAGACTAATCAAAAAGCTTGGGAGGAAAGACCTGGGGAATGAGTGTCCTGTAAGGGCTTACAAAGTTCTGTCAAAGTCCTGAGAATCTAGAAGGCCAAGTGAATGCTCAGGGCTGTGCACATGATCAAGGAAGACCCAAGAAAGCCTGAAACTCTCACCTCCTGCTGACCTTGAGGCTCTAAGAAAGCAGGAAGTCAAGGCTAAGGCAGAGTTGTAAAGTACCTGATGAGTGTTGAAAGCATGACACAAGAAACACTTTGCCCTCTGCAAAGACTCGAATATTTTTTGGTTCCAAGTATTTAAGGAAATCTCTGCCCAATCATTAGCTGATCACTATGCAGGGACCGCATATAACAAAGAACAGACACAGAATTAGTTCAGAAAAGTCACTAAACAACCAGTAACAACTACAATAGCTAAATACCAAAGTGCACGTTTGGTAGATTGTATGGTAAAAGCATGCTTAGTTTTTAAGAAGCCACCAAACTTTCTTCCAAAGTAGCTATACCATTTTGCATCCCCTCCAGCAACGAATGAGAGTTCTTGTTGCTCCACATCCCTGCTGACATTTGGTATTGTCACTGTTTTGGATTTTGGCTGTTCTAATAAATGTGTAGTGATATCTTGTTTTAATTTGCAATTATCTAATGTCATATGATGTCGAGCATCTTTTCATATGCTTATTTCCCATCTGTATATCTTCTTCGGTGAGCTATCTGTTCATATCTTTTGCCCATTTTTGAATTGAGTTTGCCCATTTTTATTGTTGAGTTGTAAAAGTTCTTTGTATGTTTTGGATAACAGTCTTTTATCAGATGCATCTTTTGCAAGTATTTTTTCCACTACATGGCTTGTCTTCTCATTCTCTTAACAGTGTCTGTCACAAAGCAGAAGTTTTTAATTTTAATGAAGTCCAGCTTATCAATTTTTTCTTTCATGGAGTGTGCCTTTGGTGTTGTATCTAAAAATTCACCACCATACCCAAGGTTATATAGATTTTCTCCTATGTTATCTTCTAGGAGTTTTATAGTTTTGCATTTTACACTTAGGTCTGTGATCTGTTTTTAGTTACTTTTTGTGAAGGGCATCAGGTCAGTGTCTAGGTTCATATTTTTGCATGTGAATGTCCAGTTGTTCCAGCACCATTCATTGAAAAGTCTTGCTCCATTATGTTGCCTTTGCTCCTTTGTCAAAGATTAGTTGACTATATTTACATGGATCTAATTCTGGGCTCTCTATTCTGTTCCATTGATCTGTGTGTCTATTCTTTTGCCAATACCACACTGTCTTGGTTACTGTGGTTTTATGGTAAGTCTTGAGGTTAGGTAGTCAGAGTCAGTCTTGTGACTTAGTTCTTCTCCTTCAATATTATTTTAGCTATTCTGGGTCTTTTACCTCTCCATATAAACTTTAAAGATTTTTTTATTTTTCCTTTTTCTCCCCAAAGCCCCCTGGTACATAGTTGTATATTCTTAATTTGGGTCCTTCTAGTTGTGGCATGTGGGATGCCACCTCAGCATGGCTTGATGAGCAGTGCCATGTCCGCTCCCAGAATCCAAACTGGCAGAACCCTGGGCCGCCAAAGCAGAGCGCATGAACTTAACCACTTGGCCACGGGGCCAGCCCCTATACAAACTTTAGAATCAGTTTTTTGATATCCACAAAATTATTTACTGGGAATTTGATTGGGATTGCATTGAATCTATTATAGATCAAGATGGGAAGATCTGAAATCTTGACAATATTGAGTCTTCCTATCCATAAATATGGAATATCTCTCTGTTTATTTAGTTCTTTGATTTCTTTCATCAGAGATTTGTACTTTTCCTCAAACAGATCTTTCGCATATTTTCTTAGATTTATACCTAAGTATTTCATTGGGGGGGGGGGTAAATGGTAATGTGTTTTTAATATTAAATTCAACTTGTTCATTGTTAGTATATGGGAAAGCAATTTACTTTTTTTTTTTAAAGATTTTGTTTTCCCTTTTTCTCCCAAAGCCCTCCAGTACATAGTTGTGTATTTTTAGTTGTGGGTCCTTCTAGTTGTGGTACGTGGGATGCCACCTCAGCATGGCTTGATGAGTGGTGCCATGTCCACACCCAGGATTCAAACTGGCAAAACCCTGGGCCGCCAAAGCAGTGCATGCAAACTTAATCACTCGGCCATGGGGCCAGCCCCAGCAATTTACTTTTGTACATTAACTTTGTATCCTGCAACTTTGCTATAATTGCTTATTAATTCCAGGAGGGGTTTTTTTGGTCAATTATTTCAGGTTTTCTACATAAACAATCACATCACCTGTGAACAAAGATGGTTTTATTTTCTTCTTTTTGATTTATATACTTTTTATTTCCTTTTCATGCCTTATTGCATTATCTAGGTCTTTCAGCGCAAAGTTGAAAAAGAGTGGTGAGAGCAGAGACAGCTTTGCCTTGGTCCTGATCTTAGCAGGAAGGCTTCTAGTATTTCACCTTTAAGTATAATGTTAACATATATTTTTTGTAGAAGTTCTTTATCAAGTTGAAGTTATTCCCCTTTATTCCTAGTGTGCTGAGAGTTTTTGTGATGAATGAATGTTGGATTTTGTCAAATGCTTTTTTTCCTATATTAATATGATCATATGATTTTCTTTTTTAGCCTGTTGATGTGATAGATTACATTAATTGATTTTTGAAGGTTTGACCAGCCTTGTATCCCTAGAGGAAATTCCACCTGGCTGTGGCATATAAATCTTTTATACACCATTGAATTTGATTTGCTAATATTCTGTTGAGGATTTTTGCATCTACATTCATGAGAGACATTAATCTGTAATTTTCTTTTCTTGTGGTGTCTTTTTTCTGGTTTTGGTATTAGGGTAATGTTGCCTTTACAGAATGAGTCTGTGTCTATCTTCTGGAAGAGATTGTAGATAATTTGTGTAATTTTTTCCTTAAATGTTTGGTAGAATTCACCACTCAGACTATCTGGGCAGGTAATGGTTTTTTTTTTTTTTTAAGATTGGCACCTGAGCTAACAACTGTTACCCATCTTCTTTTTTTTTTTTTCCTGCCTTTTTCTCCCCAACCCCCCCCCCCAGTACATACTTGTATATTCTAGTTGTGGGTCCTTCTAGTTGTGACATGTGAGACACCACCTCAACATGGCCTGATGAGTGGTGCCATGTCCACACCCAGGATCTGAACCAGTGAAACCCTGGGCCGCTGCAGCAGAGCACACAAACTTAACCACTTGGCCACAGGGCCAGCCGCTCAGGTAATGGTTTTTTAAAGATGATACCCAAAGCAAAAGTATTAAAGAAAAAAACGTTATCTGTTTTGGACTTCATCAAAACTCAAAACTATCTTGTGTCAAAAGGACACTGTTGAGAATGGGATGTATTATAATATTTGCAAATCATATATTTGATAAGGGTCTACTATCCAGAATATATAAAAGACTCATATCACTGAACTGAAAAAGATAAATAGTCCTGTTAAAAAATAGACAAAGGACCTAAATAGACATTTCTCCAAGCAAGATATACAAATGACCAATAAGCACAGGAAAAGGTGCTCAATACTGTTAGTTATCAGGGAAATGCAAATCAAAACCACAATGAAATACCACTGTCCACTCACTAGAATGGCTATAATAAAATAATAATAATAATAAGTGTTGGTGAGAATGTGGAGAAATTGAAGCAGTCATACATTGCTGGTGGGAATATAAAATGGTGCAGCCTCTTTGAAAAACCATTTGACAGTTCTTCAACATGTTTAACATAGAATTACCATATGACCCAGCCATTCCACTCCTAGATATATATCTGAGAGAACTGAAAACAAATGTTTCTACTAAAACTTTTACATGAATATTCATAGTGGCATTATTTATAATAGCCAAAAATTAGAAACAACCCAAATGTCCATCAGCTGATGAATGGATCAACAATATGTGGTATATCCATATGATAGAACATTATTCAGCCATAAAAAGGAATGAAAGAGCGATATATACTGCAACATGGATGAACCTTGAAAATATACACTAAGTGAAAGAAGCCAGTTATGTTGTATGATTCCATTTACGTGAAATGTCCAGAATAGGCAAATTTATAGCAACAGAAAGTAGATTAGTGGTTTTCTTGGACTTGGGGGTCAGGGTGGCAAGTACAGTCATGTGCTGTATAATGACATTTCGGTCAACGACAGACTGAGCATATGACAGTGGTCCCGTAAGATTAGTACCTATAGCCTAGGTGTGTAGAAGGCCATACCATCTAGGTTTGTATAAGTATATTCTATGATATTCACACAACAATGAAATCATATTAATGTTCACATGTCTCGGAACACATCCCCTTTGTTATTCAATGCATGACTGTAATGGAGTGACTGCTAACGGGTATAAAGTTTCTTCTGGGGCCAATGAAATGTTTTGGAATTAGATTGTAGTGATGGTTGGACAAATAGTGAAAGTACTAAAAACCACTGAAGAATATGCTTTAAAATGGTGCCTTTTATGATACGTGAGGTATATCTCAATTTTTAAAAGAGCTATAAAGGAAAAAAAAAAAAAAACCCTGACAGGGGTTCTAATTTCTGGAAAAGAAACTAACGTATGAAAAATTGGAGAAAATATATGCCTCTATTCAATTCAATTTTTAATTGTGACTTCCTCTAAAAATTGTATTAAAAGTTGATTTAAAAGCTGGATTAAGTGGATAGACATTCAAGAAGATGATAGGACTTGAACCAGGTCTGGAAGAATGGGGACTATGTGGGGTATGCTGAGCTGAAGGGAACGGTATTTCCAGGAGAGACCAGCACAGGCAGAAGCAAAAAGGGGGGAATGGACTTTCGAGACAGCGGAGGAAGTTGTCTCCACAGAAAGCTATTTAATTATTTAAATTGAGTGGCAGTGGCAAATAAAATTGAGAGTGCGGATTGGGCCCAAATCATGTAAAACTGGAGAATAATGCAGGGAAGTCTCTCTTGCCTCTGAAGACAATAAAGGGTACTGTATGTATTTATTTTTTTAAGAAAAAAGACAATTCACATTTCTGGAAGACTGGAAGATTAGTCAGACATCAGTTACAAGGTAAACTGGAGACATATTTGGGCATGAGATACTTCAAGCCTGAACTAGAAAAACAGTCCTAGGAATGGGAGTAAGGGAGATTTAAGAGATTTTTGTTTCAGAGATAGAAAGATTATTTGGAAACAAATTGCTGGTGATGAAATAAAGAACTAAGTAAAAATGAGACACCAAGCAACTAGGAAAATTGAGAGAAAAATGGAAATTGGGAAAGGATGACGGTTTACAGAGAAGTGACAATGTTGAGATAACTACAGTTAGTAAGCGAAAGGCAGTTAAATACTAGGACTAGAGATGCATAATTGGCAGGGTTCAGTATAGAGGTGATAATTGAAGCAATGAATGATTTTTCCCCCAAATGAATATATAATGCTGTCAAAGGACTGTCAGTAACCTGGGGACATTCTCCAATGCAGTAAATAAGAAAAGAAGGAACAAATCCAGACTTTGGGCAAATTTGTTAGTCTGTGCTTCACTTTCCACTGTTGTAAATGAGAATAACAGGAGGACTGATACACTAAGAGCTCAGTAAATGTTGGCTTTTTTATTTGCTTGTTTTTTTGCTTAAACAACAGAAATTTATTTTCTCACAGTTCTGGAGGCTAGAGTCCAAGATCAAGGTTCCAGCTGATTTGATTTCTAGTGAGAGTTCTCTTCCTGGCTTGCAGATGGCCAACATCTCACTATGTCCTCATGTGGCCTTTCCTTAGTGCATATCCACAGAGCACTCTCTCGTATCTCCCTCTCTGTTTTTCCCAAACTTTTCCTTTTTCTTTTCCTTTTCTTTCTTTCTTTCTTTTTTTGTTTTTGTGAGGAAGATTAGCCCTGAGCTAACATCTGTGCCAATCTTCCTGCATTTTGTATGTGGGATGCCGCCACAGCATGGCTTGTTGAGCGGTGTGTGGGTCTGTGCCTGGGATCCGAACATGTGAACTCTGGGCCACCGAAGCAGACTGCACAAACTTAACCTTTTATGCCACTGGGCTGGCCTCACCAATTTTTTCATAGTGGTAAGATACACGTAACATAAAATTTACCATCTTAACCATTTTTAAGTGTACAGTTCAGCGTTATTAAATACTTTTATAATGTTGGGCAACCATTGCCTCCAACCATCCCCATAACTCTTTTCATCTTGTAAAACTGAAACTCTACACCTCTTCTACCATAACTTTTCATTGCACCCTCCCCCAGCTGCTGGCAACCACCATTCTATTCTCTGCTTCTATGAGTTTGACTATGCTAAGTACCTCATATAATGGAGTCATACAGTATTTGTTTTTTTGTGACTGGCTTACTTCACTTAGCATCACTTACTTCACTTAGCATCATGTCCTCCAGGCTCATCTATGTTGTAGAATATGTTAGAATTTTCTTCCTTTTTAGTCTGAATAATACTCCATTGTATGTATGTATCACATTTTGCTTATCCATTCATCCATCAATGGACTCTGGTGGCTTCCACATTTTAGCTGCTGTGAACAACACTGTTATGAACATGGGTTTACAAATATCTCTTGGAGACCCTGCTTGCAATTCTTTTGGGTATATACACAGAAGTAGAATTGCTGGATCACATGGTAATTCTAGTTTTAATTTTTCGAGGAACTGCTATACTGTTTTCCATAGCAGCTGTACCATTTTACATTCCCACCCACAGAGCACAAGAGTTCTGCTTTCTCCAAATCCTCACCAACACTTGTTATTTTGTAGTTTGATAGTAGCTATTCTACTGGGTGGGAGGTGGTATCTTATTTCAGTTTTTATTCACATTTCCCTAATAATTAGTGATTTTGAGATTCTTTTTACGTGCTTCGTGGCCATTTGTATGTCTTTGGAGAAATGTCTGCTCACGTCCCTTGCCGATTTCTGAATCATTTTTTTATTATTATTATTGAGTTTTAGGAGGTCTCTATATACTCAGGATATTAATCCCTTATCAGGTATATATGATTTGCAAATATTTTCTTCCAATCTGTGAGTTGCCTTTTACTCTGTTGATATTGTGGTTATTATTATTAATTGCAGTAACATAAATTATCCATAACACTACATGGTGTAATGGAAAGAGCACTATATCAGGAGATGAGATTTCAAGTCCCTGTTTTCCATTTACTAACTCTGACTATATGCTCAATAATACTGAGGTACTTGGGGCTGGCCCCGTGGCCGAGTGGTTAAGTTCACGTGCTTCGCTGCAGGTGGCCCAGTGTTTCATTGGTTCGAATCCTGGGTGTGGACATGGCACTGCTTATCAAACCACACTGAGGCAGCGTCCCACATGCCACAACTAGAAGGACCCACAACGAAGAATATACAACTATGTACTGGGGGGCTTTGGGGAGAAAAAGGAAAAAAATAAAATCTTTATTAAAAAAAAGAAAAAGATCTGTAGATCTTCATTAAAAAATAAAAAAATAAAAATAATACTGAGGTACAGAGTTCTTGGTTTGAATTCTAGGTCTACCACTTATTAGCAACCTGACCTCAGGCAGAATTTTGAGACTTAGTTTCCTCATCTGAAAAATGGATATAATAAATCCCACCTTATATGTTCTTAGGTGATTAACAATACTATATATAAAGTACCTGGCACATAGTAGATGATTATTATTTGCTATTATTTTAGTGGGTTTTTTTTTCTCCTTGGGATGCTTTACTTGCATACTTCAGTGATTTAGAAAGAGATTATCCTAGAATGGTTTTTATCTCAGTAAATAACATAGAGACTACTTAATGCCTAGTTCCATCCCAAAGACTAGAAATAAAGAACAGGGGCCTGGGATATAGCTTCCTGGGATGTCTTATCAAGTTCTTTCATAAAGGAAAAAGAGATGGAAAGACAGAGCAATCAATTACGTTTAACTGCAATTTCAAAAGTTTCTTCCTTAGTCCAAGATGTTCAGAATCAAGCCATACGATCAATGACATTAACAGGAGGGAGGAGTACAAATTCCAGATTGTTCTCTGCAGCAAATGAAAATGTAATAAGGAGAGTCATTTGATAGCAAATCTTTGCCTTTCCATATGGCATATAATAAATGTGTATATGAATCCAAAATTTTTATTGGATGTTCAAATGTGTAGGTAGTCAAACTACCTTCAAGTGTAATTATGGTATTCAAATGTTAATTAAAATACTAAAACAATATAATTATACAAGTAGAGCTGTACAATTATCCCTCTGATAAAGAGAACCAAAAAGAAAAGGTAAAGCTTTGTTTGATAACACATCATGTCTAGTTCTCTCCTGAAAATAATAAATATCATAAAGTATAAAAACAATATATCCCATAATAATATTTTAAATACAAGGGCTAAAACAAAGGAAGGCAAATTATATATATTTGGATTGGTTTGAAAATATTAAAAGCTAACAGGATTAATACGGTCTACAGAAAATTGTCCTCAAGGACCATATTCATTAAGCCATTTTATAAATATTAGTATACACTATCGTTATATCATTCTAACAAGTTCTCTTTATAGCCTTCTTTTATTTTTTTAAAGATTGGCACCTGAGCTAACAACTTTTGCCAATCTTGTTTTTTTTCCTGCTTTTTCTCCCCAAATCCCCCCAGTACATAGTTGTATATATTAGTTGTGGGTCCTTCTAGTCGTGCCACTCTGGACGCCACCTCAGTATGGCCTGATGAGCAGTGCCATATCCGTGCCCAGGATATGAATCAGCAAAACCCTGGACCCGCAAAGCGGAGCGGGCATGACCTTAACCACTCGGTCACTGGGTCGGCCCCCTAAGACCTTCTCTAATGAACTATGACGTGAAGCATTTATTCACTATTTGTACCAGCACAAAATATTTCACTAATTATTACTAGTTCTTCTTAATAGTGACTATCACAGGTGTTATATCAATGAACCTATAAAGGCACATTGAGCTAAGAGTTTTCCCTGGAACAATGGTTCTCAAACTTCTTGGTCTCAGGATCCTTTTACACTCTTAAAAATTATTGAGGGCACCAAGAAGCTTTTGTTTATGTGTGTTATAGCTATCCTATTCATTTTATGAGAAATTAAAACATTTAAAATATTATTTATTAATTCATTTAAAATAACAATAAATTCATTGCATATTACCATACATAACATTTTTATGAAACATAATTACATTTTCCAAAACAAAAAAAGAATGTAGTGAGAAGAGTGGCATTGTTTTACATATTCAAATCTCTTTAATATTTAGCTTAATAAAAGATGGCTGGATCCTCATATCTGCTTCTCAATCTATCAGTGCAAAATGTTGCTTTAGTTGAAGTTTGTAAAGAAAATCTGACCTGACATAGATACGTAGTTGCAAAATTGAAGAGTATTTTAATAACATTTTTGGATAATTGAAGATATTTTTCTTTGATACAATATGCAACAAGTAATATTTTCTTAAAGGCTAGTTACAATATAGAATCTGAAAATATATCAATGCACTTTTTAAAGTGTTACATTAAAATTTAGTGGTCTAGGGTCCAGCCCCATGACCGAGTAGTTAAGTTCACGCCCACTCCGCTTCGGTAGCCCAGGGTTTTGCTGGTTTGGATCCATGACGCGGACATGGCACCAGTTGTCAGGCCACGGTGAGGTGGCGTCCCAGGTGCCACAACTAGAAGGACCCACAACTAATATATACAACTATGTACTAGGGGGATTTGGGGAGAAAAAGCAGAAAAAAAAAAGATTGGCAAAGGTTGTTAGCTCAGGTGCCAATCTTTAAAATTTAGTGGTCTAGGGGCTGGCCCAGTGCCGTAGCGGTTGAGTGTGCACATTCTGCTTCTCGGTGGCCTGGGGTTCGCCTGTTTGGATCCCAGGAGCGGACGTGGCACCGCTTGGCACGCCATGTTGTGGTAGGCATCCCACATATAAAGCAGAGGAAGATGGGCACGGATGTTAGCTCAGGGCCAGTCTTCCTCAGCAAAAAGAGGAGGATTGGCAGCAGTTAGCTCAGGACTAATCTTCCTCAAAAAAAAAAAATTTAGTGGTCTATCTGACACTTTTAATGGATCTTTAACCCATGCGTGACTTTGTAACATCACACATTAGTTATTTGGAAAATGGGTCACTGATTTATGTAGATCTTCCAGATGATGGCACGTTTTATTACACAATATCAAAAAGTCACACTTGTTAATATTGCCATCAATTTTATCAGAAATTCTCCATGTTTTGAGAAGCTGTCAAGCTAACCGTGGTGGATACAATTTCCAAAATTCTAAGTTTTGCATGGAAGTTCAAATTTTATCATTGGCAACAAATATTGTCAGTTATTTTTCTAAAAGTTGCAGGCTTATTTGGTTTGTTTTCAGAAAAAGCGTCTGCCAAATTTTCAAGTGTAAATAGCCACAGTTTGTCTTCCAGTTGTTCTTTCAAGTAAAGATAAGTTTCCATTTAAAAAAGAAGCTGGTTCAGCATGCAATCCAAACAATCACACATGTGCTTTTCCTCAAGACAACCATCACGCTTCTGGATGCAACGGAAATGCTGTATGCATATTTCCTATTTTGTCACACAGAATATTGAAAAGATGTGTACTCAAGGAGTGAAATTTAATATAAAGGTTAATAATTTTTACTGCTTTATTAAAGACTCCTTAAATGAAACTGGCTTTTTTTTTTCCTGCAAGTGTATGGCGGTAGAGAATATAGGTACTACTACTAGTACAGTTGGTACCACTGCCTTGATTCCTGCTAAGGCACTTGCAATTTAACCCACCATTGTTTTTGTGCCATCAGTGCAAATGTGAACACCATCAAATAACGCCCTAGTATTATTACAAAAATGTTTTTGACCTCTTGGCACCTCTTTTTTTTTTTTTGGTGAGGAAGGTTGGCCCTGAGCTAACTTGTGTTGCCAATCTTCCTCATTTTGCTTGAGGAAGATTCGCCCTGAGCTAACATTTGTGCCAACTACCTCTATTTTGTACGTGGGAAGCCGCCACAGCACAGCTTGATAAGTGGTGTATAGGTCCATGCCCAGGATCTGAACCCACAAACCCTGGGCTGCTGAAGTGGAGCACCCAAACTTAACCATTATGCCACTGGGCCGGCTCCCCATCTGAAATATTTTTCAGGGACCCTCAGAGGTCTGAGGACCACACTTTAAGAACTTAGGATCTAGAATGTGAGCACCATGAAAGCAGAGAGGTTGTTTTCTTCAGTTATATTTTCAATACTGTTGTAACTAGAACAGTGCCTGCCACACAGTAGATGATTAATAAATATTTCCTAAATATATTACTAAAGCAAGGACAAATGGAAGATTAATTCTCTGTGGAAAACAGAATAATAACTTAAAATGAATGGTTTTTTTTTTTTTTACTACATATAGCTCAATAATTAACCAACACATGCTGTAAAATGGTATGCAAATCTAGTTTCATGATTGTCATTTTCTTTGCTGAAGATTCCACCAGCTTCTAAAATATGAGCAAAGAGACTAAAAGACCTATATGAAGGAAGAAGTGTAAAATGTGTCAGAACCATAGAATAAATGCTATTTGTTTTACAGAAGCACAGAGCTGAACTGCCTTCAGCGATCATATAGCCCAATTCCTTCATTTTCACAAATGAGAAAACAGAGTTGCCTGGGGGACTAAATGACTGGCCCAAAGTCATAGAGTGAGTGACAGGACTAAAATATAGGATCTTTCACATTTTCTCTTGCACATGGAAATGATGGGATTGATAATGGGAAGCAAGAGAAGAACTTTTGTGTATTTCTCCTATAGGAGAGTGGCCAAGCAAGCTAAGAGTATTCCTTAAACCGCTCCATGGGCATTTCAGGACAGAAGAGGAACCTAAAGGTAAAGGATAGAGCACCTAAATATACCTCCTAGTAGAGCCCCTTGCTTCTCCCCCAGACAGCTCAGGCTGGAGACATGCAAAGACTGCATGGGGAGTCAGGCTAGTCTGGGGGAACTGTGGAGAAGAAAAGAGTCAGGCTCTCAGAAGTAAGTGAAGAGTGCCTGATGCCTAAGAGGAGGACCCTGGAGCTGTACTCTACAGCACCATGGACGGGGCCAGAGACTGGAAAAGCCCCAACAGAGAAGTCTTTGCAATTTTTCAACAGGGAGATCCTGGCATTCTATATGGAACTGTCCTGCACATTGCAGGGTATTTACCTACCCCGCCCTCTGGCCACCAAATGCCAGTAAATCCCTAGTTGCTGTTCCAACTAAAAATGTCCTGCACGTTTCCAGATGCCCACTAGGGGGCCTGTATCACCCTGATTACCATTTATCACGTATTTACTGATAAACTTTCTGATGAATGTGGTGGGAAATAATTCAGAGATAATAATTAGTGTTTCTCTTCTTCACAGGTTTTTTTTGGTTCCCCTCTCCACCACTAGTCCCCTGCCTCCACCCATTACATCAGTAGCATTCACTGCTCCAGGATGAGGTTGTACGTAGCCAAGAACAAAGAAGACAACTACGTTTCTGAATGGGATTTTTAAATCAAAACTGAAACAATAGGCTTTTTATTATAAGGGCAGGTTTCTTGAAAGCAAACAAGTTTTTGAGCTCTAAATGAGTAAGAGCTTGGGAGACTCAGGGCAGAGCATTTCTGCCATAAATCAACGAGTTAGGAGGTATGGAGCTGTCTACCCAAAGGAAACAGAAGTTCAACCTGCTGGAAAGAAGAGAATCTGAGGGCATGTGACTAGAATTTAGACGCTGGTAGGTGCCTAAGAAAGGACTCTACCCTCCCTGTGCTCTCTCAGGCAGCTGAGAGGACAAGAAATTCTCTGGTGGAAGGCAGGAAGGTCTTTAGAGCAGAGAGGATCTTCATCTTGCTCCCAGCAGGCCTCACTGAGAAGCCCCCTGCTCCCCACACAGCTGAAGCAGGGTGCCTGACACATTGCTCTCCACCATCCAGGATACTGAGCATCCAACATTGCTGAGCACCCCCAAACAGCACAGAAGTGGCTGAGAGTGGGATGGCAGAATGAGAGGGGTCTTGTGGTCAGGGTGCAGCTAGCAGAGATGGATGCAGACATGAGGCAGCAAGGGAAAGTAGCTGACGACCAGCCTAGAGGGAATCGCCCATCTCAGCAGATCCTGGGCCAGCTGCCTCTGAGGTCAGCACAACATGTAAATCCCCAGAACAGAGAAGGAGAAGGGAGAGGGGAAAAAAAAAAACCTTGACTGACTGAGTTTAAATCTTTAAATTGCAAGGTTTACATAGAAGTTCAAGTCTTAGACTCTTAAGTGGAATGGGGGCTTAGTAACCAAGTGCAGACATAAAGAGCCCCAGGAAGTCGTCTTCAGTACATTAATGAATATTTACCCCCTCTTTAGTGAAGCCTTTTAAATTTGCGGGAGATAACTTGGCACCAAATATCAGCTATTCAGCTTGTTCAGGATTAATTATTTGTGTGGCTTTGATGACTGTCTTTTCACAAACAAGTGCTCCTTTTACTTTCTGTGATTGTACATACCACTGAAGCAGCCCCTAACTATTATAGAGGCTGAAGATCTGTTAATTTTGACATATCAATGAATGAGATACGTCAGCTGGAATCTGTCCATTTTTTAATCAATGAAAAATTTACTCTATTTTGCACAAAGTGTAGTTTTAAAATTAGTTCCGATGGGGGCTGGCCTGGTGGCGCAGTGGTTAAGTGAGCACGTTCTGCTTCGGCAGCCCGGGGTTTGCTGGTTCGGATCCCGGGTGTGGACATGACACTGCTAAGCAAGCCATGCCGTGGTAGGTGTCCCACATATAAAGTGGAGGAAGATGGGCATGATGTTAGCTCAGGGCCAGTCTTCCTCAGCAAAAAGAGGAGGATTGGCAGCAGATGTTAGCTCAGGGCTAATCTTCGAAAAAAAAAATTTGTTCAGCTGGAATCTGTCCATTTTTTAATCAATGACATATTTACTCTCTATTTTGTGGAAAGTGTACTCTTAAAATTAACAGTCACTAAGAAAACAACAAGCAATTAAACCTTAGGATAGTTTTCTTGAATCATCCTCCAAATTATCATAATTCTTAAATTGAGAACCGTAGTATAAATTCAGAGAGAAAAATTCCTTAGATTTGACTAAATATCTAGGAACAAATGATTTTCTCTTTATTCACACTCTTGTAGAGGTTTTTTAATTAAGATGTCATTAACATTCAGATTTTAAATTTGATAGACATATTCGGTGTACAGACTCAACCTGCCTAAGAAGATGACTAAAACGGGCATTCCTATCTTATTGCACACACTCACTCCAAGTCAGCCTAGAGTTGATTTCCTTGTTTTGATACTGGTAAGAAGCTCATCCTGTTTTATATTAGTAATTCCCACCTTTCTCTCTCTCCAGAAAACAGTTCTCAAGGAATGCCAAAATAGCCTGAAAAACAAAACAAGAAAGTCTTAAGCTCTCGTAAGCACATAATCAGATGTTCCCGTCTTTCATTGTAAACTGCTGTTTGGTAAATTCTGTTTTATGTTTCAAAAGAGCAAAGTGGCAGTGTTCTAATACACTTCTAGTTTTACAACAAAGTCTTGCAAAAGTTCATGTTCTCATTGTTAAATATGTGGGTTTTTAAGGGCAGCCTCCTTGCCTTATGTCGAAACCAAGTGATAAAACAAAGGGATGTGCTGAAGTCGGTCTATTTTATTGCCTACCTGCCACCTTTTGTGGTTGAATTTTGTTACTTGATTTATGAGAAAAATCTGCAAGCTTGGTTTTTGGGTCATTTCTGACAGCCTTGTGGTTCATCCTATTGCTTAGGAGCTTTGCATTCTGCTTTTTGTTTGTTTTAGTTTTCAGTGAAAATGAGTTGGGAGCTTGCATGGTATCTATGCTGTAGTTATGTAAAGAATAAAGAGAGAAGACTTTTTAGACTTCTTAATCATATTTATGGTGTTTTCAGGGTAAAGATGGCTGAGGCCTGAATAGAACAGAAAGACAGTTGTGAATGTTGAATTTTTCTTCTTTTGATCACTTCATTCAGTAAGTAACAAGAAACACATGAACCATAAAATCCTAAGAACTAACTTTTAAGTTCAACATTTAAAAACCAAGAAATATGTGTGTTAAAAACTGGATATTAGTCACTGAGCATACCATGCAACTTATTTCTTGCCTTTATAACTACTTTTTCAAACAGGTTAAAAACTGATAAGAAGCTCTTGGGAAACTCTTATCAGTCATTGCAAAAACTAGCTTAACCCATCCTAATCTGGCAAAGACTTAAAGGACCTAAATTCCTAAAAGCATTAGGGGATTTTTTTTTTCTATTTACTAAGTATGCTGTGTAAGAATCGTTTTTGTTACAACAAATTCAGAGTTAAAATATCTTTTTATTCATGTGATATACTCTGTGAGTGCATTTGCAGCTCATAAAGAGATGGTTGTTTAAGCTGACACTGCAGAACGTTGCCGGAAGTGTTGATTAGAATTTGCACATTTGTTCTGAGTCTGTGAATTCCAAGCGGGTTTGCTGATGGGAAGTACTGGCTCTTCCAGGGCTCTGTTCAGCTCTAGATCGTGGCCACTGAGTGGGTTTCCTATGTGATGACTGCTGCTAATATTTTGGTGCATATCCTTCCTGTCTTTTCCTCTCTTCATATACATTTTTAAATTTGCAAAATTAATCTCATAGTGTACTTGCTATTTCATAATCTTTTTTCATTAACAGTATGTCATTACTTTTTTTAAAAAAAAAGTTCAACCATGTAAGATGACCCATTATCTAGCTATAACAGAATTTATTAAACTACTTTCCTATTGTTAGACACTTAGGCTATTTCCAGTTTTTACCTATTGTACATATTGTTGTGACTAACATCCTTGAACTTAAATCTATGGGCATATCCTAATTATTTCCTGTAGATAAATTCTTAAAGATAATATGATTGGGTCAAAAGCCAAATGTTTTAAAATGATTACAGCATTATTACCACCCTAAGATAACCACTGCTAACAATTTGATGCATATTTTTACAGTCTTTTTAAAAACCTAATATGCACGTGCATGCATTTATATATTTATGTATATATAGCTTTTAAGAAATTATTGTGTTATGTATGGGGGGATATATTGAAGGATTTTAAGCAGAGAAATGATATGATCTGATTTTAATTTTAGAAGGATTACTCTGGCTGCCTTGTTGAAAATAGACTTCTGGAGAGCAACAGTAGAAGCAGGGAGCCTAGTTAGGAGTCTGTTATAGTAATCCAGGAGAGAGATGAGAGGGGGAGGAGCAGGGGGCAGCAATGGAGGTAGTGAATAGTGGTCAAACTCTGGATATATTTTTTCAGGAAGACAGAGGGGCTGTGGAATATGAGAGTAAGAAATAAGTGCAGATTGGCTCCAAGTTTAGAGACCTGAACAATTGGAAGAATGGCATTGACATCAAGTGACAGGGGAAAGGCAGGAGGTGGAGCAGGTTTGGGGAGAAGAAAGAGCAGGAGTTTAGTTTGGAGAGTGTGAGTTTGAGATATTTATTAGGTATCCAAGTGGAGATGTCCTGTAGGTTGTTGAATATATTATATATTCAACATATGAGTCTGATATATGATATATTCAATATATGAGTCTGGAGTTTTGGAGTCAGTAGTTGTTAGAAATACAAATTTGGGAATCCTTGGCATATAGATGATATTTAAAGCTAGGAGACTGAGTGAGATTACCAAGAGAGTGAGTACAGACAAAGAGAAGAGGGACTGAAGACTGGGGAGGGGGAGCATTCCAACTCGAAGAGCATTTACTACGCACCAGGCAGTGTTCTATGTACCTTGCATAGATTACAGGTTGACTCATTTAATCTCCAAGACAACTCAATGAAAGGATACTATTATTATCCCCAATTTACAGAGGAGGAATCTGAGGCACAGAAAGATTAAGTCAGTAAATCAATAGCTATTTCAGAATATAAATTGATGAAATAAGTTTTAACTCCCTTTGTGAATAACGCAAACTTATTTTGAATTAAATCATGTAAACTTTTTCTGCACAGGTTCTATCCATCAAGTCTCAAAAATCTTTGTAGTTAAACACTTCAGTTATACTTTAAAGAATCAGCATGACTAATCTGTCCAAAGGTGCTTTTCTTTCCAGCTGACAACACCTTCTAGGAAAGAATATTGAGGAGAAAAAAACCTTATGTTCAAAAAGGAGAGCCAATTTTAATGTTCAGTATTTCTTAAAGACATTGTCTTTATTCACTTTCACGTGTCTCTTCCTCAAGGACCATGCATTTTCTAATTATATTTAAGGATGGGAGATGCAAGTTAATAAAGGGAAATTGTCATCACTCCTACCACCTCACCCTGTAATATTCTCAGAATATCTCAACGGGATACGATCTAAGGCTCTACCTCACCTTAACGGAAGCGTGCATAAGACAAGGAAAGACAAAAAGCACTATGATGGGTTAATCATTATGGAAGACTTCCAGGAAAAATATTTCAATTTGTCCCATTGGTATCCTGGAGATTTTTACATAATGGGACAGGATGTGGATGAATGAAATTACAGCATGCTTTTCTACTTTCTCCTCTTCCTTGGGAAAAGGGTTTTTGTGAAAGAGGAGGTGGGTAGGAGAATTTGCGAAATGCTTTTTCAGACAGATCAATTTTAGGGAAAAGGACAAATGGAAGTTGAGGATCTGGAAATAAAATTTTCCATGCCAATAGTGCTCCCTGGAAAGTCTTCACATGCTTTTGGGGGTTCCCATAGCTCATAAAAGACTATAACTCATATAATGACTATTACCTTAAATAATTCTGATAGGAAGAAAAAAGGGAAGACATCTTAAAAACCGGAAGTGGCTGTGGAGGTATTCCTCTACTGAGCCCAAAATATGAGACGATGGATAAATGTGTACATTCATCTAAATACTGGAGAGCAGCAAGGCCCTTGAATAACAATATCAGGAAAAGCAGATCCAGAAGGAGCTTAGAGATGTGAAAAACAGTAGAAAAACAAAAAGGGTCCTTTTAAGGTCATGTTCATAGCAAGAACAAAAAACAGAAGGACTCTGGGGAAAGATGATGTAATGTTAAAAAGATAACGGAGAAAGCAGAACTAACCAAAGCCTCTTTTTCTGCATTCTTCTCTCGATATCTACCTTCAAATGGAAAGGGTAAAAGAGTTAAGGTAGGAGGGAACCTAAGACCAAAGAAGGTAAGAAATAATTTAGTTATTTTAATGAGTTTGTTTTGACGTCCAGATGAATTGTATCCTGAGATATTTTGGAGAACTTGTAATTGTAATCATGCGACCACATTTAACAATCTTAGATTTTATAAACAGAAATTTTATGAATGGAAATTTGTATTTCTATTTATATTTGTTGTAAATTTTATAAACAGAAAGTCAGACCAGTTCATTAAGTATCAATGCTGTCAAACTAACCTTACATCTAAGAACCTATTACTCAACTTAAGACCTAGGCTTTGTAACTTTTTCATTTAACGTTGTATTGGAGTAGTTCTCCAACATTTCTCATGAACTATTCTAATATACTATAATTTTAAATAGCTACGTAGTGCTTAATTGTGTGAATATACCCTAAATTACTTAACCAATCCACCATAGTCAGTTTAGACTGTTTCACATTTTTGGCTTTTAAAAACCATGCTGGGATTATGATCACTTTATGTAAAACTTTGTAAATTATTATTATTTTTTAAATTTTAGGTGAAATTCCTAGAAAAGGAATAAATGAATCATAGGGCACCATATTTCAAAGTATTACCAAAACTGCCTCCAGAAGGAAGTGCCTATTTATATTCTCAACAATGATATATGGGTGCCTGTTTTTTTTGTTTAAGATTTTATTTTTCCTTTTTCTCCCAAAGCCCCCTGGTACATAGTTGTGTATTTTTCAGTTGTGGGTCCTTCTAGTTGTGGTATGTGGGACACCGCCTCAGCCTGGCTTGATGAGTGGTGTCACGTCCATGCCCAGGATTCGAACTGGTGAAACCCTAGGCTGCCTGCCGAAGCAGAGCACGCGAACCTAACCACTCGGCCATGGGGCCGGCCCCTATGGGTGCCTGTTTTCCCAAACTTTGTCATTACTGGAAGATTTTGGTAGAAAAACTTTTTTTTGGAGATTTTTTTATTGTGGTAAAGTATACATAACATACAATTTACCATTTTAACCATTTTTAAGTGTACAAATCAGTAGCATTAAGTACACTCACAATGTTGTGCAACCACCACTACTGTCTATTTCCAGAACTTTTTCATCGTCCCAAAGAGAAACTGTGTAACCATTAAACAAAGAAAAACTTGAAAATAATTTTTTTTAAATATTGCCATTCTCTGGCTGTATGTTATTCAATCTCATCAACAATATTCCCGGACCCTGACCAATACAGAAGAATTCCAAGATCTTAGGAATGGGGAAGAATACTATGTCCTTTAGCCCAGTCAAGTTGACACAAAATTCACCATCACACAGAGATTCTGGCTTGACACTCTGTCGAGCTTATCCAGTATGGCACTCTCAGCAGAGTATTTCTGAAACTGCATTACCCAGATTGAACTCTCAGTAGGTGTTCTGTGAAGAAAAAAGTTCCTTTAAATACATAGATGTAATGAAATGTCAAACACACCGCGACAGTTACTATTCTGGGACAGTTGATCTTTAAGAAAAGGTGCACCACACACTGCTAACAGTGGTTACGTATGGGGAGGAGGCCTTTTACTCTTCCTCATACATTTTTTTTTATTGTGGTAAAATACACATAACATAAAATTTACCATTTTAGCTATTTTTAAGTGTACAGTTCAGTGGGATTAAGTATAGTCAGACTGTTGTGCAACCATCCCCGTTATATTTAGACACCGTTAGGCAGTCTCCCACACTGGCACGATGCCCAGATTGAAGTAGTTGTGATAGCAAAGCCGCTTTCTAGTTCTGGGAAGGATATTATCTACAGGTAAATCTGGAAATGTTGAAGCCATTTGGTTCTCATGAAGGAAGTTTTCAGGAGGCCCAAGTCAATACCAAGAAAGGCAGGGCGGAGCTGACAGAATCTCAGAGACATGAAGCTGGAGCGGTGATATACTTTCCGAAGCCTTCCCTACTTCTCCAGGGAAGTTTTCAATGATAGGGTCCAATAACACATCATTTAAGCTATTTTGGCATTTCCTGCCCACTTAATACTTGTGAGAGAAAATGGCCTAAAAGAATTTTGAAGACACCCAAAGATTTATGTTGTATTTCTTCTCATTATATCATGTAAGTTTTGCCATAGCTATAATTTACATACCTCACTCATAAAGGTGTCAGCCTGTGGCAGAGACTGCTAGATTCCTGCTTTTTCTCTTTGTAAGAACGTTCAGATTTCATTGAGGGCGGCAACGTACCTGGATAAAGGAGCACATTTTCCACCTTCCCTTGTACAGAAGTGTGGCCATGTGACTAAGTTCTGGCCAATGAGATAAAAAGGAAAAATGTTGCTTAAGACCTGCAGGAAGGCTGAGAAAAGAGGCTGACTCAGCTGGGAGGGATGGGGGGCTTTATCCTTTCCCTTCCTCCTTCTCGGAAGGAGCTCTAGGAGCCATCTTGTACCATGAGGGGACAATGAGGATGGAAGCCAATGCTTCCCTGGGGAATGTGGAATCATGTTAGACCATTTACTTGTAGACATCTTTTATGTGAGAGAGAAAAATAAACGTCTTATGGTTTAAACCACTGTTAGTTTTTGGATTTTCTGTTATAATGTGTCTGAACCTAATTCTAACTGACTCAGCCTGAAACATATTCAAAGATTCAGTAAATCTATGTTTGACTGTATAGGTAGCAACTTTATGACTCATCAGGGAAAGACAATATTGTATGTATCAGAACCTACATAAAGGGAAGTTTTCATCTGAGTTAGTGTCCGTTTTATCTAGATTGGAACTTGCCTAACTTGCATTGATCCAAATCCTTAACTAAGCCAGGCATACAAATACCTATCTGACATACACATTTGAATGTGTCCCAGGCACCTCAGACTTAACGAGTCTGGAACTGATCCTCCCTGTCTCACTCACCACTACCACCTCGACTTCCTATCCTATGTTTTCCTTTCAGTAAATGTTTAGTAGAGTTCACGTCCATCCACCTAACTCATCATGCCAGGAGCCTGCAGGCCATCTTTGACACCTTCTTCCTCATTTCTAATATCCAGACCATTGTCAAGTCCCAGAACCTCCCTCTAAAATGTATTTTATTTCTCTGTCTCCACTGTCACTTGGAGGGTGAAGCTATACCATTTCTTGCCTAGACAACTCCAAAAGCCTTCCCTCTGGATTCCCATTCTCCACACAGCAGCTAGAGAGAACAATCACAGAGCACAATCCCACCATGCTGAAAACTCTTCAAAGGCCTTAGGATACAATCCCAAATCCTAAACGTAGCCTCTAAAGCTCTGCACAATCTGGGCCCTGACTACTATCCACCACCCAGCATTGTCCCGAGCCAGATTCTCTCACTGACTGTGCTTCAGCCGCCTGACCTTCTCTTCTAGTGTCTTGAATGTACCAGACTTTCCCATCCCAGGGGCTTGTACAGGCTGGTTCCCTGTCTGGATCACTCTGCTCCCACCTCTATTTAATGGTCAATGCCTAGTGATTTTTCTGGTCACTGATTCAATGACACTTCTTCAATGAGGCATTTCTGACCCCACTCTCAGTTTATATCAGGTCCCTCAATTGAAATCTCTCACATACCCTTTACTTTAACTGTACAGCACTTTAAGTTAGATATATATTTGTGTGAATTGTCTTGTTTTGTGCAATGTCAATCTCCAGAGACTAAAAGCACAGTGAGGACAGACATTGTCTGTTTCGTGTACTGCTGCAGCTGCATCACCAGCCCCTAGCACATTATAGAGACTTCACACATATTTGTGGGAAGAATTGATTAATTAACTAACTGAAGATGAGACCTGGGAACTCAGTAGCGTCTGCTTTTGTGATCACTTTCCTTGAACTGTCTTACATGGGTTAATGCTATGATTTCAGGGGGGTAGGCTCCCCTGCCCCCAAATCTTTCCCACTGTTGGAATGCAATCTTCATCTCCTCCTCTCCCTCCTCCCTCTCCTCAGTCCGTCCTCCCCACCCTCTTCCTCCTTCTCCCAATCATTATTATCATAACTTTCTGCAGGTGATTTATAAACACAATTTCCTTAAATCTTCTCAACCAACCTGCAGTTGCAATGTTATTATTTCCATTTCATGGATGGCAAGCCTGAGATTTAAAGAAAATTTCCTTTGCCAAGGTCGTACAACCATGAAGTAGTGAAGCTGACTTGGAGCTCCTAAATTTCAGTCTTTCCACTGTAACATAAGGTTTCTTTTCACTTGATCATACCTCTCATTCATTCTACAGTTGCTGATCATCTCTACCAGGCATTATACAAGGTGTAATTGAATAAAACAAACTAATTAGGCTCTTCCACTCTAGGTGATTACAGTAGGCTTATTTACTATTGAATTAAGATTTATATGCACCTGCTCTTTAACACTGGTGTGTGTATCTATGCAAAGATACAAGTAACAATGTTTTTTGCAATGTTTTGCAAAACTGTTTTAAACAGCTTGTTTTGCTCCAAATATCTAAAGAACTGGCCTCATTGAATGAACCAGAGTCTTGTTTGCCAGGAGTGGAAAATGGTGAGGAAGGAGAGGCAGTTCTGGAGCCACCCTCTTTTTTATTTTTTGCTTTTTGAGATATATTTCACAGACTGAAAAAATTTACCCATTTAAAGTGTACAGTTCAATGGTTTTTAGTATATTCACAGAGTTGTGCAACCATTATCAAAATCTAAAATTATTTTCATCACCCCCAAAAGAAACCCATTACTCTACCCCACCCCCCCCCTCTAGCCCCTGGCAACAACTACTCTACTTTCTGTCTCTGTAGATTTCCCTGCTCTGGACCTGTCATATGAATTGAATCATATTATACATGGACTTTTGTGACTGGCTTCTTTGACTTAGCATAACGTTTCCAAGCTTCAGCTTATTGTTGCATTCTCTGTGGCATTGTATGGCTACACACATTTTGTTTATCCATCAGCTGATGGACGTTTGGTTGATTCCACTTTTTGGCCATTATGAACAATGCTACTATGAACAAGCATTTGTGTAAACCTATGTTTTCATCTCTCTTGGGTATATACCTAGCAGGTGGAGTTGCTGGCTCATGTGGTAACTCTACATTAATACTTTGAGGAAGGCTCAGCCGCCGCTCTTCAGGGGAAAAGGTTGAGGTTTTTGCCCAGAGGCTTGAGCGCCGGTCAGTGTTTGGCTGTTCTGCCAGGCCCTCACTGTGTGTTTATACCATCTCTTCCAGAGTGCCTCTCCCCCTTTATCTGCCTCTTTATTCTCTTCTCTGTAGACTCCAGCCCCCTACTTTTAGTAGGAACCGAGGCTTTCAATGCCTAAGTTATTTGTAAAACATTTTGAACTCTCTGGAGAATGGACATTAAAGTAGTAATGTTTATCTGTTTATCTGTGGGCTAGCCACTCAAGGTGCTGTTTTGTAACAAAAGAGCATATTGAGTAGGAGGCTTATTTAACTTGTTTCTGAGGGTTACCCTCCTACAACATGCTGTCCAAACAGATTTTTAATTACCCAGCTCAGAGTCTGAACGTTTTAAAGTATCACTTTGAAGTCTCTTGGTGATACGACTATCATCAGTAAACTTATATATGTAAACATATGTTGTGAGCTTGTAAAAAAATGTGGGTAGCATTCCTAGTGTGTGCCTGGCACATAATAATTGCTGAATACATTGTTAGCTGCTACTATGAAAATTTACTCTAACGAACAATTGCTTTCTTTTAAGTATACATTTCAGTAATTTTGGGGGACACATTTGAGTTGTTTCAGACAGAACACACCGACTAGCAGACTTTTCCAGGTGCACTGACAAACTCTCATTTGATCGTCACCCCCACCCCGTGAGAACCTCACATAACTTGGCATTGTTTTCCGGTGGTTATTTTTAGAATAATAAAGATCTTCTCTACCTACTCAAGCAAATTTAATCTGCTGAATACAACAGAAACAACTCTTCTATGGTTATTCCACCTTCTCCCCTCCGACAAGTCGTGGTGTGGGTACGCAGAAGAATGTCATAGGACCAGCTGGGCCTCCAAGAAAATGCTGCCTGCCCTCGCAGAGCTTGCAGACGAAAGCGGAGATTGAACACGCATTTTACTTTAAGCGCGGAACGTGGATAAGGAAAAGAGAGTTCGAGTCCCTTCACAGCTGAGGGTCGGTCCCAGGATAAATGAGTCAATCGTTTTCCCCAGCATGCCAGACCTCTGAGTTATACCGCCCAGCTGCGGGGATTAGAGACTGCTCTTAAGACGCCCCTTCCTTGTCCCGGGTGAGTTCCCCGCATTGGGGAGCCGACACTGAGTCACCGCGAAGAGGGGAGCCGAAGAAGGGGCGTGGCCCGCGCCGTGGGGGAGGGGGAGAGCCGCGGGGCGAAATTCTAGACGGAGGAAGCCTCGGAAGGAAGAGGAGGGGCAAGTGCGCGTGGGGAAGAGAAGGAAGAGGCATCTGGGGAAAGGAAAGGACGGGAGGAGGAAGGAAGGCGGAGAGAAAAGAAGGGGGCGAGCCAGGCAGTGCAGGGCGGGGCGGGGCGGCCTCGCGGCCGGGGGAGGGTCTGCCGCGGGGGCCGGGCGGGGCGGAGCCGCGGGCGCCCGGCTCGGCGGGGGCTGCCGGGATTGGGGCGCCGCGCTCCTCCGCTCGGCCAGCTCAGCTGAGAGGGACATGTCTGCGCTGCGATCGCCGCGCGCCCCGGGCTGCTAGCTTCCCCGGGACTTCCTGCCCGCGCGCCCCGAAGCCCGGCTCCGGCTGTCGCGCGCCGCGCGCGGACCGCTGCAGTCATGGGGCTGCAGCCCCTGGAGTTCAGCGACTGCTACCTCGACAGCCCGTGGTTCAGGGAGAGGATCCGCGCCCACGAAGCGGAGCTCGAGAGGACCAACAAGTTCATTAAAGAGCTCATCAAGGACGGCAAGAACCTCATCGCGGCGACCAAAAGTAAGCGGGGACCTGGGCGCGGGCGGGCTGCTGCGCGGCGAGGCCGGGAGGAGGCTCTCCCGGAGCGAGACGGGCAGTCCGGTGCCCGGGGCCAGCAGCCGGGACTGGAGAGTCCTGCGGCCCCGGGAGGCCCTGGGGTCATTCCTCCCCTGCTCCCCGGGCCGCCGCCGGCGAGTCCCCTTTCCCGCCCCTGCGCCCGCGGCGGGCGGAGCAGGGCGCCGTGCGTGGGAGCCGCCGCCCGCGGGTCCCCGCGGCCCCAGCCCGGCCCCCTCGGGGCCTGCGTTCCCCGCCCGCCTGCCCGAGGTCAGGTTTTACTGCACCTAAAGCTGCTCACAAAACAGAAACATCAGTTTTACTAGTTTTGTCTCGTGACCTCCCAAGATAACTTTCCTGGGGATTCTTTGAAAACCTGCTGGGTGTTGAATTCTGCAGGAGTCCCTTAAACTGCACCCCTTCCGTGTCGTTTTCCCATCTTCCCTGACAGTCTCGTCCCGGGTCCTTCACTGTGCCAAACCAGAAAGTCCACCTGGCTTGTGCTGCTTTCCGCACATTCCTTGTCTCCTCCCGCGCTGAGTTGGGTTCAAAGATTGGGGCTTGGGAGGGTGAGCCGACCGCACGCCCTCAGGCCCCAGCGAGCTCCGTCTGCAAATTGGGAATTCCACCCCGATCCAGCTTGATGCCTTCGTCCCCTCTTCTTCTCTGTTTTGAAAAACTCGGAAGTTGCCACAGGAGAAATAGAAAAGATATGTATAATTAGTATAGCTGAGAAGAGTCTTTCTAGGAGGGAGGTGGGCTGAAATTCGTGCTGATAGCACCTAGTCGGTGACGCTGCTGGAAATGGGGAGGCATTAGCTTCAATGAAGAGCTGGGCAGCCTGACCGCACCTGTGACCCACAGCCTGTTCCAAGGATGCCTATGGGTGCCCTCTTTTCCTCTTAAAGACCTGCCCATACAGCAGACAGGGACCTGGGCAGCATCCAGCCTAGCAAGTCTGTGTTGTTAGGGTCCTTAGCTTCTCCCTAGTTTGTCAGTTCAGTAATTCTCAGCTTTGGGAGTTTGTCCCATGTACACTTGTTTGTAGATCATCGCCTCTGGGAAAAATAGCTTGTGTGACCGCCACCCCTCTATCTGGCATGAAGGAAGCTTAAAACATACTGAACAGACTGTCTCAAGTACCCAGCACAGTGCCTGGGACAGTAAACAGTCATTTAATGAATGAGCTGAAATAAGGGAAGAATCATTGAGCTATCCCTGTAATTTTGGAAGCAAGTCATTCACCTTCTCTGGATGATGTCCAGGGTTTCCTTTTGGTTCTGTGACGTCTTTGGTGTTGCAAAATATGGATTGGGAATCACTTTGTTTGGCACATGTGACTAGTGGGCTTATTTGATTGATAGCTCTCCAGTGCCTTGGCTATAGGAGCACAGAAAGGAGGAGGGGTGGAGAAGGGCACAGTGTGTGTGTGTGTAGTGAACGTGAGGGAGAGGACTCTTCTGTAGCTTGGTGTTAACTACTGTCACTGGCTGGAGGAGTGTACGCGTATACCTTCTCCTCTGTTACGGGCTGTAGCAGCTCCCTCGAGCTCGAGAGATGAGGAGGGGAGGCTTGGTGTGGAGAGAGGCAGATGGCAAAGCCAGTTTGGCCACTGGTAGGAAGCTATTTATGTCTGCATATTAGCTCTTCTGCCAACAGGCACATGCCTCGTGTTCCAGCAGCAGCTAGTGCATCTGGGGGGCCAGCTGTCAGCCTTCCTCTCAAGAATGCAGACTTTCTTAAATCTGTGAATTAGTATCTTACTCCTTTTGATTCTTGAACTTTACCATAAGAAACAATTTATAATCATGCTTAAGAGAGCAACCAGAAAGTATCTTTTTCTTGTTATGTTTAATTAACTGAAATTCTTTCCCAGAAGATGACAAAAACACAGCTTTAGCTCACATACTTTTGGCAAGTTAGGAAGACCCTGCCTTTGCCCAGCTTGTTCCATAAAGTTTACTTCTAGTTCCTTTCAAAGACTAAGGGCATTGGACTTCAGTCAGGACACGCGGGTTTAGTTCTCCTTCACTTCTTAGGCCCTGGCTACGGAACAATTGGGCAGGTCACTTAATTCCTTTGTGTTCAGTTTCTCTTATCTTCTTATAGGTGTTAGTAAGGTTCTGCAATGTTTGGAAATTGCTAGATTAGGTCGTTTGATGTTGCAGTGTCTGTCAATCGTTCGCCTAACAGGTTGAGCCTTTCTATAGCATCTGAGAATCAAGAAGTCAAGGAAGGACAGGAGGCAGAGGGAGAGCTGCAGAAAGAATGACAGTCGGCTAGGTCAGATTGCTTATATTTTTGGATGGTTTACACTGTTTTGAGAAAATAGCCTTTTGTGCTTTTTCAGAATTGTGTGTTTAAGTGACTTCTGTTTTTAACTGCCTTGCATGATGCGTCCTGCGTGCACTAAATACTTGTTGGACTTAGGTGATTGTGATGTATTGAAGCTTTGAATATTCCATAAACGTTTAAAGAAGTCGGAGGCAGCTCTGTAGGACCAGAAGGCCAACCGCTGAGTTCAGTTATGTAGCAACCAGCAAATACTGAGCATCTTCAATTTGTTAAACATTGGGATTGGGATACACAGTGGCAATAAATTAGAGGCCCTTGTCCTTGAGTTTATTTTCCTGTCTAGGTTGAATTCATTTCAATCTGGAGAGCATGTTTGAACTCCTTTCTGCGTTGTGCTAAGTTCTTGAGGAAACAAAGGATACACAGACATACATGTTAAAAGGTTAGCAATTCCATGACAAGTAAGCGTTCTAACTTCCCTGGGAACCAGAGTTTATTGTAGGTTAGAGTGGAGAAGTCTTGCTGGACGTTTGGGAACTCATCGGTGTGTTAAGTAAGCAATAGAACCTTGTAGAACTTTGTCAGATTGGAAGAAACCAGAACTCCACAGTGTTTGAGGACAATGAGGTGACCAGTTTGGTTGGAATGGAGATGTCATTTGAGGGAGTAGCCTGGGAGGAAGGGAAAGGTCAGTTTCAGATTATGGAGGGCCATAAAAGCGAGGTTGGGAATGTGGACTTTATCCTGTGGAGAATCTCTGAAGATTTTTCGGAGTAGCCTTACATAATGGGAAAGAGATGGTGTAGAGACGGTATTTGACGTCTGTGTGCACAAGGTGATCTGAAGATAGCCGTGGGCGTAGGGAGGAGCTCCAGAGAGAAAAGTCTGGCATCGTTGACTTCTGTGGCACATTTGCAGATCATTCACTTAATTCAATGGGATCTTTGTTTAAATGACTTTTTTGGTCCTTTTTCTTTTCACTCTTTTCCTTTCCTAGAATAACCAGCGTCCGCCTCCAGTACAGTGTACACTTTTGTAAGCCTTTCTTGTGATGATGATGTAGTTTCAGATGCTTAGGATTTTTAGAAATATATAGCATATTTGCCAGAAGCAGCAGAAAGCCACATATACTTTTCTCATAAATTTTACATTAGGTGTTCTTGAGAAAATATATTCTGTTCTAGAGGGAAATACATGTTTTTAAGCAGATAGTCCTTATAGTTATTAAGCACTCATATAGCTGTATAAAGTTGTCTAGCTGTGTGTGTGTGTGAGTGAAGCCGGAGGGGCCCTCCTGAGTGAGCCTGCTCTTACCACAGATATGGAGGAGGCCAGGGCTAGAATTCGAGTCTTCCATGTCTTGGTTTTAGTACTTCTTTTAGGTTTTGATAGTTTAACGATTTTTGCTTTGTTTGTTTTTCCTGAGGACATAATTCCCTTTTGCTTTTTTTGTGTTTATTATTTCAGAGGAATGGTTCATGTGGTAATTCCTTTTGGGGAAATTTTTTTTTTTTGGAGGGAGATTAGCCCTGAGCTAACTCCTGCCAATCCTCCTCTTTTTGCTGAGGAAGACTGGCCCTGAGCTAACATCCATGCCCATCTTCCTCTACTTTATACGTGGGGTGCCTACCACAGCATGGCTTAGCTGAGAGGTGCCATGTCCACACCCGGAATCCGAACCGGCGAACCCTGGGCCGCCGAACCGGAACATGTGCACTTAACCGCTGCGCCACCGGGCCCGCCCCTTTTGGGGAAATTTAAGTTCCTGTTGCATTGAAACAGATCAAGATCTGGAAGACTTAAAAGCATTTCACTTTGTAAAGTTGAACCTCAGTTCTCTTATTTGTGAAATGAACTGCTGCAGAAAGCCTTGAGGATTGAATACAACGGTGTGAAAGTGTTTCAAAAACACAAATATGAAGTGGTTGTGTAGACTGTTGTTTGTCCAGTCAACATTCTTTTTCTCTCCCTGACCATCCAAATTTTGCTCAGGTGTCTACATCCTTTCCCAGGTGACTCAGGAAATGGTGATTGGGGTAATTCTGATTGGTCTCACTCAGTGGTTCTCAATCCTGGCTGACCATTACAGTCATCTGGGGAGCTGTCAAAAAAGAAATTGATGTGCAGTCAGGGTTGAGAATCACTGAACTTCTGGTAAACTTACGGTTTAAGAATGAAGATGTATCTCAGTTCTGGCAAGTGAGACATGCTAGGAAGTCTGCTGGTTTCCTTTGGTGTGAGGAGACTCATTAAAAGGGTTCTTGACTCTTCTTCTGTGATGTTTGAGTATGTTGCCTGGAGCTGCTGCCGCCATCTTGGGACTGTGAGTGGAGCCAAGGTAAGGAGCCAGAGGGGTCACTGAATCTGGGTTTTTGATGCCATGGTGGGAGCCATCTGATTGTTTTGTGCCTGAAGCCTACCTCTGGATATCTTGTTAAATGATGTAAGTCAGTTTGAGTTGAGTTTTCAGCTACTTAACACCCTAATTTTTTTTTTTTGAGGAGGATTAGCCTTGAGCTAACATCAGCCGCCAGTCCTCCTCTTTTTGCCGAGGATGATTGGCCCTGAGCTAACATCCATGCCTATCTGCCTCTATTTTATATGTGGGACCCCTGCCACAGCATGGCGGGATGAGTGTGCATAGGTCTGTGCCCGGGATCTGAACCGGTGAACCCTGTGCTGCCAAAGTGGTGCATGCGAACTTAACTACTGCGCCATCAGCTGGTCCCTTAATACCCTAATTTTCATACAGTGGTATAATTGTGAATTTTATGCTGATGGCTCCTGTTAAGTGGAATTGAGAGGTATAGAAATAGAATGCTATTTAAAAAGAATAAATTACAAATATAATTTTTCTCTGAATGGAAAAGAACACTCATATATATTTGTTGCCCCAAAGAAATCACCATGACTCCCCTACCATTCAGGGTGTCACCTAGGATAAGCCTTAAACTCTCACTTGAGGTCTTCCTACAGTGGCCGGGTCTCTCGTATGAATGCAGACTTCCTGTAAAAATTATTACTATCAGACTCAAGCTAGGATGTGGGCCTAGACAGGCTTTAAAAGGTTTAAATGCTTTCCCCACTGCAGGTGGTCCTTGACTGCATTTAGAGTAGTTCCTATTTCGAGTCCTCTGCTGCCAGCCATGTTTATTTAGAATGTTTTACAGGTCAGTCATGTGATGTTGTCAGTGTCTTCCTGACACATTGCTTTTTCCCTGCCCTCCCATCTGCTGGGGTTTCTTTGACCACCTCCTTTTTTGCTTAGTTTTTTTGGGTGGACCAGGGAGCATCGTTGACTTTTGGAAGAGGAGGAAGACAGAGGAGGAGGGCATGTTTGTGTTTTAATTTTTAAAATAGCTGATGAGAAAGTAAAGTATAGAAGATTAAGAGCACAGGTTGAGGTACTGGTCTGTCTGGGTTCCCATCCTTGCTCAACCAGTCACTCACAGTAGAACTGTGGTCAAGTTGCTTAGCTTTCCTGTTTGTGTGTTCTCTATAAAGTGGAGGTTATAATACCATCTACCTTATAGGGTTGGTGGTTGGATTAAATGAGTTAATATGTGTAAAGCGTTTAGAATAAGCACTCAGACATTAATAATTATGATGTATTATCTAAATTTCAGGGATATGTTTTAATATCAGGGCCCTTTTCTTGCCTGAGAAATGGCTGGTCTGGCCCAGAGACTAGGATCTAACCTTTTAGTGCTTATTACCCCTCTGAGTATGTTTGTTTAAGTCATCATTACCAGTGACCAAGAGGATGGACAAAGTTGTCAAACTCTGGAAAGGCTTCCAAAGTTTGAATTTAGTTCAGGATGCTGAAAAATCATGAACATAAGTTGATGGATCAAAGCTAAGAGGTGTCTTGGGGAAGTATTTTCCAGAATTTATTTCTGATTCACAAAGATTTGAAGATGAAGTAGAAGGTGTCATACCCTAGGGCTGTTGTCATTGTAGCAGGCCACCTGTGACTAAGGCTCAGCAGTCAGTGGCGGGCCTCTCATCCAGGGGACTGATGAGAAAGAGTTGAAGATGACGAGAGAGCTCTGCTCAAGGTACTGAGATGACAACATGAATGACTGGAAATTTCAGATACCTGCACATTACAATGATACTTGTAGAGGATATTAACTTTAGTGTTTAACACGCAGGAAACCCTAACAATGTAATGGACAGTGCTTGTGTTAGCTATGGGAAATTCACAATGAGAAAAAAAAGGCAGCCGGAGACATCCCTAAGAGGGACATTCCTGAGAGTTGTTAGGTAATCCTGTTCTCTACAAAACAATCCTGAGTCCCCTGGACAAATTCCCAAAGAAGCTGTTTTGGATTCTGTGACTCCAGTAGCTGTTTATCACCGTATTATTTTGTGTTTTGGGGGGAGGGGGGTCGTAAGAGAGGCAAGAATTACGAAAGATATAAAAATATTGTGTAGTCTGCTAGGTTACTATAAATTGTGCTTTAAGTGTTTGCTGACTGTATGGGGCAGTGAATAGGTAAAGTGTTACATTTGCCCACAGTTAATAACATATGATGTTGTTTGTCACTTTTTAAAAGTTTAATGTTAGAAATATAGCTATGAAAACTGCTTTGTGGGACTCAGTGTTGTGTGGCATTGCCTTTGACTTTCTACATCTTTTTTAAAGAAACCTTTTCCAGTCAAGTTGGCTCTATTTCAGGATTTATAGGAGAATGATTAGAAATTTGTAGATGATAATTCTCATTAAGGATATCTTGGAGATTTTACTAGATTACTTTTAACGTAATTACCTTTCAGAGACAAACAGGCAATTACAAACATTTGAAAAATGTTTTTTGTTATTTAAAATGTAAATAATTTGAATGATTTTAATGGTAGTAGCTAACATTTATTAAGCACTTGCGGGGCCGGCCCAGTGGTGCAGCGGTTAAGTTCGCACGTTCTGCTTTGGCGACCTGGGGTTCGCCGGTTGAGATCCCGGGTGCGGACATGGCACCGCTTGCCAAGCCATCCTGTGGCAGGTGTCTCACATATAAAGTGGAGGAAGATGGGCACTGATGTTAGCTCAGGGCCAGTCTTTCTCAGAAAAAAGAGGAGGATTGGCAGTGGATGTTAGCTCAGGGCTAATCTTCGAAAAAAAAAAAGCATTTGCTATTTGCGTTCCTTTGTGCTAAACTCAGCACAGGCATTATATTATTTAATGTGAAGACTTCCTTAATAGGTATGTTGTTATTTACTCCATTTTGCAGATTAGGAGACTGAATTTAGAGAAGTTAATAGCTTGTCCACATCACGCAATTTGTCAGTGGTGGAGCTGGAATGTGAGCCCACATTTGTCTGACTCCAAAACCCTTATCAACAATAATAAGCCTTCTCCGTAAAGGGATGTAACCCTGGCCCACTGTTGGGGAAGTTAGTGTGCTAAACTATGGTAATCTGGAACGCCTGTACTTTTCATGATCTAGTTAGGAGGCTGTCTTATTAGCTCAGCCCAGGAAATAGGATTTAAAATTTAAGGTCCCCTGGGATGATTATTGTAACTAAAACTGATTGCTGATTTGTATAATAAGTATCGACATTCACAGTTTGGCCTGATTTAGGGTCAGTTACTGGATGCAGACTCCACTCCTCCTTTCCTTCCCCTCCCCCCTCTCTGTCTCTCAGCCTCCATCTCTCCCCCTCTCTTAGTCCCTCTTTTACTCCCCATTTCTCTTCTCACCCTTTAGTAGAGTAAATTTTAATTTCGTTCTTATATTTTAGGATTAGGCTTTTTCCCTTTAGAAAATTTGAGATATTTTAGAAATGTAAAAAGCTATAAAGAATCTCGTAATAAACATCTCCGTATTTGCCTCTCAGTTTAGAAATAAAAGCTTCCTGTTTGTCTCTCCCAGATAGCAACCTGTCCTCCTCCCCGAGAGGTAGCAACTGTCTCAGCTCTGGTGTCCATTCTTCTCAGACATTTTAATACCTCTGTATATATTCCTAAATAATACACAGTATGTTTGGCATGTTTTTAGACTTTGGATAATGGTTTCATACTATGTGTTCTTCTGCAACTTCTTTTTTTCCTTCAACATCATAGTTATGAGATTATCCATGTGGATACGTGTAGCTATTTCATTTAGTTCAACCTCTTTTTCCTGCAAGTGGCATTTAAAAAGACTTTAACTAATGTTACGTAGATGTTATATAAATAACATAAGATGTTCTATGATGTATCTTATTTCCGTATATTTTTCGGATTGCAAAACAATATATCTAGAGAATTTATCCAGTATGAAAACCATATTATAATTAATTTTATAAATTTTAAGACACTAGCTTTGACAACAATCTGTGAATAATGAACCCATGAATTTTGAAGACATTTAATAACATTTCTTTTTTGATATTTTATGTTACCAGCTTAGTGTGGATAATCAGAGCAAAACAGTTTAAATTTCAGGACTGTGAGAAGTAACTGGTCTGAGTCAACACCACAAAATCTTTAAAAGCGTTTTTGCTTCATTGACATTGACTCCCAATATTAGTGTGTGGAGACAAAAAATGATGTTTGTATTCATAAACACAGTGTGCGTTAAGAGCTCTGGTGACCGTCAGTCTGGTTCTGTCAGATGAACATGATTTTTAGGCGGGGATGGGTTGCTGTTTTGTGATAGGCCCCAAAGCAAACAGGAACCACAGCCTACTTTACTTAATTATCCTAACCTAGGAACATAATTTATAGACTTGCAAGAGGATGCTTTTGTAGTGAGAAAGCCTTGACATCCTTCTCTTCAAATACACTCACCCCCCCCCCCCCCGCCCACAAACACCCCCTGACACTCTACTTTCTGAGGGCAGGCATCTCTTTAAGCCCCAGATCGGCTGGAATCACACCACATTGCTGCCACTGCTAGGCCTGCCTCCCTGGTCGAACTAGAATTTCTTCCCTCTGTTTCCTGAGGAAGATGCTAATCCTCTGCCACCTAATATTTCAACGGTGAGTGTGGTTTCTCCTTCCTTGTTGACTTGTTCACCCACAGGCACCGTCTGCCCTCGGGTGCCAAGGTGTGCGTTCCATTACCATCTGATAGCGAGTCATGGTGAGGTGTGTGGCTGGAGGAAATCGATTTGACCAGAGTCTTGTCCCCTCTGCTCTGAATCAGGATGTTGAACGTTCTCTAAAAAAAAAATGAACGCATTTATCTCTGGCTATAAAGTTGGCTCCGCCACTTGTTAGCAGTGTGACCTTGGTCAAGTTACTTAAACCCTCAGTGCCTAACTTTCTGTTTCTTTATTGGTAAAATGGAGATTAGTAAGTGGAGTAAGAACTCTTACCTCATAGGGTAGTGATATTTAATCCTCACGTTAGGGATTAAAAGATCTTAGAACTCTGCCTGGCCCGTGCTAGGTGCTATCATCGTCATCGTCGTGATCATTACTATTATTAAAAGTGCTATCCTGACTTCGTTCGGTTGAACTTGAGCACAGTTGTGCCTTTACCAGTAGTGACAGTAGAAATGGTCTCTGAACATGTTCTTTTCTCTTTCAGGCTAACAGTAATTTGAAGCACAGTTTTCAATATAGGCCTCTCATGTATTAAATAGGAGAAACCATCTGTAAAAGTCTGTTGAAATCCAGCATATTACTGAAGATCTCTGCTTGAAAGTTTTGGGGACAAAGCCAAAAAAGTACAAGGGAGTAGAGTGCCACTGACATGTCGTTACTTTTATTTGAGAATCTGGCAGATTGTACTTCTGTCACTCTGACAGATAGTTTTTTCTTTTGTGAAATGCAGGTCAAAGGCAGCACAGCAAAAATATTAAAGATTGTGGTCTTTGAAGTCAGATTTACTTACTGTGTGACCTTAGGCAACTTGCTGAACTTCTCTGTGCCTTGATTTCCTCTTTTGTAAAATGTGGGTAGTAGTTTTATCTCCCTAAATGCTGCTAGGATTAAATTAGTTATTTATTTGTAAAGCACTTAGAAAATTGCCTGATCCATGGCGAACCCTATATGTGTTTGCTAAGTGTCGGAAATAAATTTAAAAATCTGTCCACAGTCATCCCTATAACCTCATTTATGACAGTGGAGGAGAAGTGTATCCCAGGGCCTTGAACTCCACCTATTGTGGATGAGTTGCTAGAGGTTTAACAATGTAAAGAGACCCTGTATATCTGTGCAGAAGTTAGAGTTCTAGTGGGGATGACAGAAGATTAGTTAAACAAGCAATGCCATTCATATTCTTGAGTAAGAATGAGATGCTGTGGCTGTAGTTAACAGGACTAACTAGTGTAGGGGGTCAAGGAAGACTTCAAGAAAGTAGTAACTTCTAAGCTGATACCAAAAGGAAGGCTGGGAGCTTTCCATGCTGAGGGTAGGGAAGCAAGAGTCTCCAAGCGTGGTGGTGAAATGCACACGAAAGCGCCGGAGGCCAGAGAGAGGATGTGCTGCAGTTGGAGGAACAGCTCAGGTGAGCGGGGAGTGGGGCGGGGAGCTGGGGCAGCCTGGAAGATGAGGGCAGGGCAGGGTTGGGAAGGGCCTGGTGAAGCAGGTTAAGGACTTCAGACTTCACTGTAAGGACAATGGGAAGTGATGGAAAAATTTTGAGCAGAAGATTGGCATCATCTGAATTGCAGTTTAGAAAGGTTCCTCAGGGGGCTGGCCCAGTGACACAGCAGTTAAGTGTGCAGGTTCCACTTCGGCGGCATGGATTTCTCCGGTTCGGATCCTGGGTACGGACATGGCACTGCTTGGCAAAAGCCATGCTGTGGTAGGCGTCCCACATACAAAGTAGAGGAAGATGGGCACGACTGTTAGCTCAGGGCCAGTTTTCCTCAGCAAAAAGAGGAGGATTGACAGCAGTTAGCTCAGGGCTAATCTTCCTCAAAAAAAAAAAAAAAAAAAGGTTCCTCAGGCTGCGATGGTGAGAATGAATTTGAGGAAAGTGGGGCTGGAGATTGGGAGGTCACTCACCTAGACCAGAGACTTTGGTGGTAGAAGAGGCAGATGCTGGAGGAGTCAGGATCCGGAGGGTGCAGGCTCTGAAGGGTGATCGGGTGTGGGGGCTGAGGAAGGAGGCGGCCATAGGGTTCCTCACTTCCTGGCCTGAGCACTTGAGTGCTCTTCACTCAGCTAGTCCAGCCAGAGGAACAGGTTTTGCGAGAGAGAACATACATTTTTGGTTTTGGATGTGTTGAGGTTGAGGTGCTTCTGAGGTACCCAGTGGACACATTCAGTAGTTTTTTCTTGTATGAATATGTATTTCAGGAACAGGGAATAGAACTAGAGATAATGATTCTGAAGACACAGCAGATAGATAGGAAATGACACATGCAACTGGATAGGAAGCCGACCCAGAGGGAGACCGTTGGGCGAGGAGGCAGAGTAGCTCAGGGCAAATCCTGAGGAGGACAACTTTTAAGGGCTGGTTATAAGAAGAGATTGAGAAGGAGATTTGAAAGCAGTAGCCACTGAGAGAAAGAGAGAGACAGAGAGAGATGGAAAACCTGGAGAGGGTCACACATGTCAAGGAGAAAGAAGGTTTCAGAAAGTAGAGGGGAGTAGACAGGGTCATGCTCCAGAGAGGTCAAATACCCAGAGTCCAGGTGACATTATATTAGCAAGACCGTGTCGTTGGTAATAACTGGGAGATTAGTGTGTGGCACAGCTGGGATGGGAGCCTGATGGCAGAGGGTTGAGAAGAGGGTGCAAGGAAAAGAAATGAGCCTGTGGTACGTACAGATAGCTCTCCCACATTGTTGGGTAATGGGGGAGATTTGAACATGCTGATGAAAGTATCCAACAGAGAGGAGATTGAAGATTCAGGGGATGTTCCAGAGTGCTGAGTGCTTCTGAATGTAGAAGATGGGACTCAGATTCCAGGTGAGGGCGTGACACACCCTTCATCTGCTTCAGCAACAGAAGGGTGAAAAGGATGAGTGCACAGCCAGGGCACTTTGTAGATTTGTGTCAGGACGTGGAAGAAATGATTAACTGATGGATTTGTTTTCTCCATGAGGTAGAGGGCACGATAGTTCTCAGTAATTATTCTGTTCTCATTTCTCCCCCTCCACATTCTTTTTCTGGTTAATAAATAATACATGACTTGTAAGAATTTTGTCTCATAGTCTGGATGGAATGGAATATAGATGTTAAACTGAGAAGAGGTAATGGGAGGTGGGGGTGGGGAGAAAAAATAGGAATAAAATGATTGGGTAAACAATCCTGAAGACACCAAGAAATGCCTCTGTTTCAGACTTTATTCTGCTGGCATTTAAAGTTGAATATTTTATTCAAACAGTCCTTAAGCTTGGTTTTTGAAAACAGGATTAAATGAAAACACCTTTTTCTTTTTCACTGAGAGATGCTGCTGCTTTTTCTGTTTTGTGTCACTAGAATGATGCTGGTTCTCCTTGGATGTCTACAGAGAAGAAAATGCCTCTGGCAACATCTAGGAAGAGATTCTAGGACTTCACATTTTTGCCTTTTAGTCCCAGAGAAGAGGAGAAATAGAACTGTAAGAGTTAAATTGTAGTACTTATCAGTGATCTGAAGGTATCTCTTCTTCCTCTTTTCTAGCTAACTGCTTAGGTTCTAACTAGTTTAAGAAACAGTCCTGAGGGGCGGACCTGGTACTATAGTGGTTGAGTTTGTGCACTCTGCTTCTGCGGCCCGGTGTTTGCAGGTTCGGATCCCTGGCGTGTACCTAGCACTGCTTGTCAAGCCACACTGTGGCGTCATCCTGCATAAACTAGAGGAAGACTGGCACAGATGTTAGCTCAGCGAGAAGCTTCCTCAAGCAAAAAGAGGAAGACTGGCAACAGATGTTAGCTCAGGGCCAATCTTCCACAAACACACACACACACGCAATTCCTAGAAGAAAGAAATGCTTACGATGATTAACTCTTCAAGTGCAGCGGTGTGCAGACAGCCCTTCTCTTCCCTTTAGCGCTCGATGCGCTGACTGTAGGCACACAGCGTGGCTTCAGGGATGTGAAGTCTGGACTTGCAGGTTCTTCAAAGGGAGAGATTCTAGGACTTTAGTGGAGAAGTTCATTGCTTGTGTCCCTAGAGCTAGAATTGGTGGCCTGTTTTTGTGGAAAGCATAGGATAGGGTTCAGAATTAATCTGAACTCTTTTTTTTCCTTGACAATATGTAAAACATACTGTATAGTCTCATTCAGTTCCTTTGGTTGCAAATGAGAGAAACCCAACTAAAACTAGTTGAAGCAAAAAAGAGAATTTTGTGCTTGCATGACTCCAGTCTAAGGACTGGGGCTTGCTTTAGACACACCTGAACTTGAAGGTTCAGACAGTGTCCTCAGGTGTCTCTCTTTGCATCTGTAGCATGTCTTTCAGTTGGCTTGACCCTTGGGTCGGCACTCTTTCCATGGCGGTGACAACCTAAGACTTACATGTTTCTTACTGTGCTGGGAATTCTAGAAAACAGTGACTCCCTTTTCATGCAGCAGTTGTTCTTAAATGGATGATTTTGACCCCTGCAGACATTTTTGGTTGTCCGAATGGGGAGGTCCTGCTGGCATCCAGTAGGTAGAGGCCACTGATGCTATGCTGCTAACCATCCTACAGTGCACAGGACAGCCCCCCTACACCAAAGAATGATCCAGCTCAGAGTTAACTGTGCTCAGGTTGGGAGACCCTGCCTTAGAGATAGGGAGACCATACTGTCTGTATCAGGATGCTTTTGAGGTAAAATTATGCCAGGACAACAGGCATAAGTTGGGATTGTCCTGGGTAAACCTAGACATGTGGTTGTCCTCCCTAAATGCCCTGTCAGTCCTGGGTCACTTGCCCAACCTAGATGGATCACGGAGTATGGCAGATGGTGTACTTTGGCCAGCCTGAATCATGTGCTACCACTGGGATAAGGAGGAGGCGGCAAGTGATTGCCTGACCAGACCCTCGAGGCTCACAGCCAAGGGATGTAGAACATGGAGAAAAGCTGATGTACAATATGCAAGAGAACTTGCGGTTTTGAAAGTGACTTTGCTACATCTGTTTTGATCTGGGTCTAGGGGCTTCTTGTGGCAAGTAAGGAGTGTGTGAGGATAGCAAGTCAAAATAAGTATGCCTTCTATTTTTTTCCCATCGTTTGGTTGATTGCTTTCAACCAAAATAGAGAAAGGTGAGAGAGATGAGGACGGAAATGAAGACTCTGGTTTGTGCATCTTGCCTGGAGACAAGGTTAAGGTTCTTGCTCCAATGGTTAGTGTCTGTGCCTTACAGTATTGAACCTCTGAAGTATGGAGTGGCTGTGACATTTTTTTTGATCATTGTGGAAAAAGCTTAGATTAAAATAGTTAATATTTATAACGTTTTAACTTGTTATAGTCCAAGAAAATGTTTTAAAAATTAAATAGTGATTTACTGGCTTAATTTAAATTTCTGACACTGATCATGCTCCTGTTTAGTTTTGTAGAAATATAGTATTATTAAGAAAAACTCATCTTTGTGATTATAATGCATCAGGCAGAGTGGATTGAGTAGTTTTACCTTCTTTTTCCTTTTAAAAGAAAACTTTTCTTAAACAGAAATTAGAGCAGATTTTTTTCCTTTTTAATTTTATATCTTCCTGGCTTAATTTGAAATTTGGAACTAGTTGAGAAGTCCTGCAAGCATCTAGAAAAGTTGTCCAAATTTATTTTTCTTCTGAAATTGTGTGATAGTCTCTCGAAATATTTCCTTTGTCTCTATTTTATTGTGCATGCTGGATAGTATCGAAAGCAAGCATTTGAAAGTAGATAAGTGACCTATTTGGACTAGTTTTTTTCCTTGGTAGTCTAGGGGAATTGAGATGGTTAAATTAAATATTTATGATGTGAACTCTGAAATATTTTAGAATTGACTGTTGTGTCTTAATTGATATTATCTAAAAGGCTTGTATGGCTATGCAAATTGACCTGTTCATGTGCAGTCATACATCCAGAAACTGGCTGTGTGACTTAACCACAGTAACAGTTCTTTGTTTGCTGGAAGGTGGTTCGATGCCTCTTGGCAGTGTCTGTGGAGCGTCTGCAGGACTGGTTTATCTCGACAATCATAGAACAAAACAAAAAGCGTTTAAGAAATGCTTATTTGTTTGGAGAACGAAGAAGCAACTTTGTCAAGACCTTCAAATTTTGTGACTTTGAAGTTTTCCTTCCAAAATCTTTAAAGCTGAGAGAGTGTAGTTTTGAGTGAATGCACTTCCTCAGTTTAATGTGTACAGTGGGAAAGAGTGGAGAGGGAGTTGGTGCCGTGGTGCAAGCTACTGTGTTGGTGAGCATTGGACCTTTGGAAGGTGTAGGTGGGCCACCTTAGAATGAACGGGGCTAGATTGTGGCATATTTAATGAATGTGTGCCAAAACTCAGAGTTTATGTTAGAAAGAACATTTAGAATAGAATGGAATGGAATTAGTACGTACTTAGCTCTGTGGGCTTACATTGTGTTTGTGTGTGTGCGTGTGCATGCATGCGTACTTGTGCCTGATCTAATCATAGTTTAAATATAACTAAACTATGTTTATTATTTGAGAAGGATTGGTGGTGAGTTCTTTAAAATGAGTAGTCATCTCCCAACCTATTTTTTTGTATGTGTATGTGAGTATCTATTTTTTTTCTTTTTTTTGAGTAGGTTTGGCCCTGAGCTAACTGCTGCCAGTCCTCCTCTTTTTGCTGAGGAAGACTGGCCCTGAGCTAACATCCATGCCCATCTTCCTCTACTTTATATGTGGGATGCCTGCCACAGCATGGCATGCCAAGCAGTGCCATGTCTGCACCTGGGATCTGAACCGGTGAACCCCAGGCCGCCGAAGCGGTAGGTGGGAACTTAACTGCTGTGCCACCGGGCAGGACCCTGAATATCTATTTTTATATGTTGAAATTGTTTAAATGAAGGTGCATATAAAATATCTTCAATTTAAAACAGCAGTTGTTTTCTGAGTAATAGTAATACAGGAGATTACTATTGTCTTAAATTTGGTGTTAGATTTTATTGTAATTGGCCTGTCAATCTGTTTTTAAGTTTAGCTCTTCATAAACATTATCTGAGATGTACAAAAGCAAATTTATAAGTTTACTAGAAGTAATGATAATAATAATGGTGGTAGTAGTAGTAGCAGATAAGGTTTTTTTTATTTTTACTTTTTTTTTTTAGCACTTACTATGTATGTATAAACCTTTCACATGAATTAATTAGCATTTACTTCTCACAAGGGTCCTATCTGGTAGTTACTCTTATAGTAAATAGCATTTTGCAACTTAGGAACCTGGGTTTAGAGAGGTTGTTACTTGCCCAGGGACACTCACTTGGAAAGCTGTGTGGCTCCTTCCAGTTACATACCCTCTCTGAAGCCTTTAGTTTTCTAGAAGACCATATTTAATTGCCATTGATATGCTATATCATAAACCTTATTTGTGGTATTATCTTGTGTCAAGCCATAGTGGGGGTAGGAAGGGTTATGTCTGCAAAATGCACTTTAGGGAATTTAAAAATTTTCCATGAAGTGATAAAAATTTCCTTTAAGCTATTATAAAGTCGCAGGAAAGGAAGTCATTTTCAGATGGTCTGGAATACTAGCTATACTATTCTACTTGTATTACAAAAAATAAACAAGATTGCTTTTTAACCAAAGCAGAGTTTAAAAAGTAACGTTATTGTTAATGATCCAAAGGGCACATGGCTTTGATCTGCACTGACCGCCTGATATCATTGCCATTTTCAGCTTATGTGGCTTACAACCCATAGGCAAAGGCCTATAGGATTTCTCCCCTTAAAGGAAAATGCTTTCCTTTGTTTTGCAGAGTGGATGCTTTAGTGTTAATGCCGGTTGGGACCCTTGCTTAAACTTGCTGTGTATCACAGGCTCCCAAACTGCATTGACATCTTATTTTCTTCACAAATAACAGCCTTCCTCTTCTTTCCAGATGTATTTTCATTCTCTTTGGTGATGGTATTCTGAAAGTATTTACCCTGAGATAAATTTTCTCCTGGTTCATCTATGAGGAAACTGCTATCCAGAAAATTAAGAATTTTGTCCAGAGTCATAGACATTATCAATGAAGACGTTGCAGTTAATTTTAAAAGATTTCAGAGTTTATCTGCTAAATCTCAATTTCCACATAGAAACCTGGAATTAAGGAGTTGGTGTCCTGACTCCTGTCATAGAGCTGGAAGGAATGGCCAGTGCTCTTACTCTGTAGGTGAATAAACATGTCCTGAGCAGCCACTTAGAGATCTGTTTTGTCCTAGCTGTTGGTTTCATGAAGCTCGTTTGTGGTGTTGACTTTACATTGAAGTTATTTTTCTTATGTGTTTATTTACAATATTGATAAGCAAGTGAATAAGCAAAATGAATAAGCAAGTGAGGAAATCAAATTTAAAGGGTAGTTTTTCCCTTTTGAAACTGTTTTCATGATGCTCACATCATGTTAACATTGAAAATTTAGATCCGAATGAGAGTGAGACAATATTGAGACTCAACCATTTAGTAATTCACATGACAGAGACCTTCCTCTTAACACTTCATGAAGTTGAAGTAGAGAAATTAATGAAGTGAACAAAGATGATGTGACATTGTTTTGTTGGTTGGGGCTTCCATTCATCGGCTACCACTGGTCCTAATAAAGGCCGAACGTTCCTAAAAACTTTGATGTTCCTCCCCTTGCTCACATTCCAGATCCCTGGAGACTCTTGGCCCCTTGGGGGCGCTGCCTGTTTTTGGCCTCCTACCAGTGCCTGCTCATAGGTGTTGGGTTCATACTTGCTGAGTAAAGGCCTGTCTGGCTCTTGGAATGTTAGAGTTGGAAGTCCTTGGAGTCCAGAGAGGTTAGGTGACACCAGTAAAGAAGCAGATAAGAATGTGAGAATACAGGGTCTCTGATTCCTCTCTTGTTCCCGAGCCACTGATGCAAGGTCACAGTGCCTTTTGTAATTTTGTACCATGTCCTATCCCACCTCCTCTGCAGATTCCCACTGAGTACTTTATATCTGATCAGAACAATCAAAATCGTAACGCTCAGGAGGTGAAAGCGGCTAGAGTCTGGTAGGAAAGTTGTTTAGGCCTTGGTTGAGTTGACAGATCTTCGGAGCATAAAGGCAGATCCCTGAGGAGTTGGGGCACGGTTGGGTTAGCATTCTGATTCTTCTGATCGCCCCAAACTGCTTCCAGATGGAAGGAAAAGCTCAGAGTGGTTGTTGTCAGTTTATTTCCTTTGGTTGGCTTTCTATTGTCATTCTTTAATGATTGTTTATATTTAATATGGTGAAAGTTGTATACAGATTTTTCTTAAGTCTTTCTCCACCTGGAGATAAATATGTGGGTGAATTTTCCTTGTTACACATGAGGAAAGGGAGCATTTTTGTGTTTAATTTGTTTCACATAAGGAACAATAACAGGAGAAAGACAAGAATCGTGATTTTGCTACGCAGTTAAGTTGTACGTTCTTTTCTTAGATTTATAATAGGACACGGTCCCTGAGGGAATATTAAAATCCTTTCAAAATGATAGCTTTAAAAAAATTCCCAAGCAGCGATGGTAAAAATACAGGCAATTGTAGTATTTAAGCAAAGCCAAAGCTGTGATATTAGAAGTATTTGTTATTTTAAGAAGAACAAAATGTCATATTTTTCCTTACTAAAATTTTTTCTTACATAACCAGTTTTTGTGATAAACTCAGGCTGAATGTTCTGTGCTCATCACTTCCATTTAATTGCTCCTAGAAAAGGCCAAGGCATTCCATTCCCTTTGACTGTAAACAGGAAAGGACTCTAGTTATAGGAGTATCAGTACCATGTTATCAGAAAGAAAGGGGAGGGCTCATTTTGAAAACATTTGCATCACTGGCCTTTTCTTTGGCAAGCTGCTGATAACATGCTTTAGAGAGAAGCTTTACTTTTGATCTTATAAATACAGTAAATAGATAACAGCCTCTTGTCCTTCTGTTGCCCTTATATATGTAGGTGATACTTTTCTATTTGTTTCTCTTAGAAACTAGACTATCACTAAAGAAGGTAGGAATGTGTGAGCGTGTACATAGTACCTTGTGGGTCAGCCTCTGTGGCTGTTTGCTGTGCATTTTATCCTGGGTTTATGGTGCAGTATTTATCCCACTTAAGTCTTGAGGAGCCATGCAACGGTAAACGATCTGGCTGCACATAACAGAAAAGCCACTGGACAGACCTCAACTGAGTTGGTGATTTTTTTCCTCACATAACAAGTCTATAGTAGGTGGTTGCTGGCTGGTTGTCAAGGCGGAGGATTCAGCGGATTTATTGGCCCTTTCCTCGTGGTTGTTGTAATGGCCTAGCTATTACATCTCCTTTCTAGGGAAAAAGAAGAAAGGAGGAAAAGTCTGCATCAAAGGTTTTGCCAGGAATCTCCCATCAGCTTCTGCTTCTATCTCATTGGCCACAGCTTTCTTATGGCTTCCTCTTGCTGCAAGGAAGTCTGGGAAAAAGTTGTTTGTGGTCCAGCCTTTGTTGCAGAGGAAGGCAAAGGAAGAGAAGGTTGAAATGGCTGTTGAATGAGACAGTTTCTGGATCTGCCAAAAACTGTTCAGAATTCCAGCCGCGAGGATCTTATGAATGTTTCTCCATTTAACGTCAACTCAGGTCTTCTCTGAGTACCGTTAATGTGAACTGTATTGTTTCTGGTCTTTGTGAGCAAGAGAGAGAGATGCAGAAGTATAATGTGTTGTCTTATTAGAATTTAAATATACAACACATGGAACAAAAGGTTCTGTGTAATTAAGTGCTATGTTTTCTCACCAGATGATAAGAAGAGGGACTTCCATGGATCCCTGTTGTAATTAAAAAGACTCCGTGGAGAGGTAGAATTGACTGAGGATAGGACCAGAGGAGGATAGAAGTTTCTGGGAGAGGGGAACAGCTTGAATACCCAGGGTTATTTAGGATGTAGTGGGAAATATTAGGGCCTCTAGGAAGGATGAGTGTGGAAATAAGTTCTGCCATAAAACAGAACCAGAGAGTAGTTGTGGTTTTGGAGCAGGAAATATGGAGATATGCCATTTAAGGAAAAATAATTAGGCACTCCTCTGTGGGAGCAGGGGAAGCCTGTGGAGGGCTCTCAACTCATCTTGAGGGCAGGGCCCATGGTCTAGATTGGTGGCAGTGCATTTGGAGAGAGAGAGAAAAAGGCAGATGAGTGATGCCAAAGGAAAGTTAGCAGCATTCGGTGGCTTCTTAGATTTGCTGAAAAATCTAAGTCAAAGATGATGTTTTCAGCATGGTACACTAGGAGAAAATTAGAGACCAGAACCAGAAAGTCACTGGGAGCACAGGGCAGTCTAGTTTTGAGCCAAAGGCTTTGTGACCCAGCTGGTCTTCCCAGTCTTTGCTGCTCTGTGTCCATCATCTTGATTTCCCTTTGCCAGCCTCCATCCGTGCAGCACTGACAGCTTCTGTTCGTTCTTAGTTTCTGCTTCCTCCCAATTTTGGCTTACTCATGGGCCACTTCTCTGAGTGTTCCCTCAGCCTCACCATCCACTACTACGTGTCTGAGTGTTTCCATCTGCTTAAGTCAGCTTCCTCAGAGCTTCCTAAGAGAATCTGGTTGGCCTAGCTAATTACCGCTGTCCTTGTTTGGGGAGAGGTGGTCTGGCTCAGCTCCTGGGAGGTCACTGGCTGGCCCATTGATCGTCTACTCTTGGGTGCCCATCCCTGTGCAGCCAGCTGTAACCTGTGATAAAGAACAGGTTTGCCCAAGATTGTCACCTCACCAGGGCCTGGAAGAGGATGTGCTGGCTGAGCGAGGGGTGGCACAGGACAAGTATGAATCTAGTACATGTGCCGTAATTGACTTTGTGTTTTATAATCCTTTATTGAAAGAAACTGTTTTCCATCTCACTCTAGAAAGAAAGTAAAGTTACATATGAATAAACCTTTAACTAGTACTTTTTTGGGGGTATTTTTTTTAACAGTTTTATTGAGATAAAAGTCACATACCATACGATTTACTCATTTGAAGTGTACAATTCATTGGCGTTTAGTGTGTTCACAGATACGTGTAGTCATCACCACAGTCAATTTTAGAACCTTTTCATAACCCCAAAAAGAAGCTTGTACTCCTTGGGCTAATTTTAAGCTTTTTGAATTTTATTTTATTTTTTAATTTTTTGGGGGGCTAATTTTTTTGGTGCTGATAATGTAGAACATGCTTCCACAGTCATCGCTTCTCACAGTGAGGCCTTTCTGACCACAGGGTTTCAATTTACCCCTTCTCCATTGTTTCTCCCCCTTGCCCTCCTATTATACACCATAGCACCTAATATGTGTATTTCTCTGTGTTGATTTTAATGTCTGTTTTTCTCAGTATGTAGGCTGTATGGAGGCAGGGGTTTTGTCTGACGTAATATATCTAGCACATTGTTGGTACCTAGATATTTGCTGAATGAATGAATTATTAACAAATCAGTTTGTTAAGTTTCCAGCTACCAGTGTTGTGCAAGAACTCTGTGCATTATTCTCATTTAAGAGCTATTATCTCCGTTTTATTCATACAGAAACTGAGGCTTAGAGGTGGAATAACTTGCCCCAGGTAGGTAACTGGCAGAGCGAATTTGTGACTCAAAGCGTCAATGTAGCTCATTGCCATCCACTAAAGATATAATGTAAGCCCTGTACATAATTTAAAATTTTCTAGTAACCTCATTAAAACAGTAAAAAGAAACAGATGAAATTAATTTTAATAATATCTTTTATTTAATCCAATATATCTAAAGTATTAGCATTTCAACATAAAAATTGTAATCATTACAAAAATTATCTTTTGCATTTTTTTTTCAAACCGAATCTTGGGAATCCAGTGTGTATTTTACACTTAAAGTACATATCCTTTGAGACTGGCCACATTTCCAGTGCTTAGTAGTCTCATGTGGCTAAGGGTGATTCTGTTGGACAGCCCAGCGCAACTGACTTCAGATCTCATGGTCTTGCGTCTGTTCCTTGCTGCTTCCCCCATTCGAGCCTCCACCCCTTCCAGCTTGGGAGGAGAATAGCAGTATCTACACCCGGCATTTGTAGAGGCTGACCATTTACAAAATGCCTCATTTACATGCTTAGCTCCTTAGATTTTCACAGGAACTTGAGGAGGTAAGTATGTCAGGTCCCACCGTCTGTCCGGTTAGCAGAGAAATGTTACGGATGGTGATATGGAGATCTAGAGAGCTTAATGAATCACAGCCGATTCACGAGTTTCTACAGGCAGGGTCAAGTGTAGAATCCAGCTCACATAGGCTCAGAATAGTCCTTCAACATAGAGGGTTTGCCCCTCTGTCCCCCAAGTCCATACCTGGCCTTCTGAGGGGCTCGCTCTGTCAGGGACTCCCGGAGGTTCTTCCTGGCTATTTCTGCCCTTGCTCATTTTGACCCCTCCCATTTTTCCTGTTGTTTTGAACACTTCCCTCCTTCCCTACCCTCACTCGTTTGTATTATCTCTTCTTTCAAACTGGTTCCTTTTTTGAGACTTTCTTATTTCCCCAAATTCTCCCCTGGAAGTTCCCTCTCCTGTCCCTTTCATGATAAATACTAACTTAAAAAAGTCAACCAAAACAGTGCAAGAAAAATAAATGTTAATTTGCTGACTTGATTATCTGAGGGCCAGTTAATTAATTGTTAATATATAATATAGAACTAGGTGAAGTAAAGATTTTCTCCTTGGGGTCTGGTTTCCCGATGTCCCAGTCAAAAGGGGGCTACATTAGTCACTTCTGGGGGTGACAGGAGAGCCCTGCTGCTGGGTGGGTGGGTGTGGGGCTTTCGGTGGCTGAGAGATGGGAGTTCCTGGGTGGCTGCTAGCTTGCCACGCTTGTGGAAACTATGTCGATTCAAACAAAACGTTGGGTGTAGTAAAGTTAAGAACCCTCTACTGCGAGATGGAAAAGAGCTGCTTATGGGGAATAATCTCTGAGAGGTGGTTCATTTGATAGGTAAGGTTATCTTTCTAGTATTTTGGAGTTAGATTTGTTTAAAATTGTTTGTCTGCTCTAGTAGGGTTTTCCCCTTCCAACAGTGATTTCTTCACTGTCCACAGATGCCTTCTCTGTGTGTTTTGTATTTGTCTGTGGCTTTTTGGGTACTTTTTCGGTGGGTGTGGCAACAGCCTTCAATTCAAACCACATGACTCTGCCTCCTGTGTAGTGATTCCTCTCTGATTGAAAACTTTGTATTTGGATTTAATCTCCCTCCCCTCCCTGGGAGAAGCAGCTGTCTTTCATGAATGGAAGGAGCGCCTATGTTGGGGAGTTAGCCATTCTATCAGGCTTTTAAATTTATCCATTATAAGTGTAATTGCATAGAATTCTGGAACCAAACAAGAGTGAACAGTATGAATTTGGGAAATCTGTCCATTCAGCATATGTGGGCTAGTTTATCTCGCAGAGCACTGGACTCTTAAGATTTTGTGCTAATTGGGGGCTGGCCTCATGGCCAAGTGGTTCAGTTCGCATGCTCTGCTTCAGTGGCCCAGGGTTTCGCCAGTTCAGATCCTGGCCATGGATATGGCCATGCTGAGGCAGCATCCCACATAGCACAACCAGAAGGACCTACAACTAGAATATACAACTGTGTACTGGGGGGACTTGGGGAGAAGAAGAAGAAGAAGAAGGAGAAAAAAGATTGGCAACAGATGTTAGCTCAGGTGCCAATCTTTAAAAAATAAAAAAGACTGTGCTAATTGATGCTAAGCAACTTTTATGGTATTTTAATAAGGCTTTAGGACAAAAGAAGGAAAAAAGCCACATGAGTTGGGGGCCGGCCCCGAGGCCGAGGTCGCGCGCTTTGCTGCTGGCGGCCCAGTGTTTCGTCGGTTCGAATCCTGGGCGTGGACATGGCACCGCTCATCAAGCCACGCTGAGGCGGTGTCTCGTGCCACAACTAGAAGGACCCACAACTAAGAATATACAGCTATGTACCGGAGGGCTTTGGGGAGAAAAAGGAAAAAATAAAATCTTTAAAAAAAAAAAAAAGAAAAAGCTACGTGAGTTGAATTAAATGAGTAGCCACTTGCTTCAGCGTTCTGAGCAGCAGCAGTAGCAGCAGCGTCTTTTGTGTTCATTCTCTACTCTGGTTTTCATGGTCACGCCTAGTTCAGAAACTGCCAGATTCTCCACCATTAGAAATTCATTCCTTTTGAAATAGAAACGTGATACCAATTAATATTATTATCTTTTAGCAGATTATACTCTTTAGCATTGGTATTTTTTCTTTTAGCTTTGTTGAAGTTTAATTGACAAAATTGTAAGATATTTGAAGTGTACAGTGTGATGATTTGATCTGTGTATCCGTTATGAAAGGGTTCCTCTCAGCATTGATAGATTTTGTAAGGACTAGTTGAAGCAGGTACAGAGTGGTAACCTGGTAGGAGTGTAAGAAAAGGAAATTGAGCATTGGTGGGGTCAGTGAGAGTGACAAAATGATAAATGAGTTCTGTTTATTTTTTCTTGACTAAGTAGACTGGGGCGGGGTGTAGGGTGGATGGATTTACTAATCAAAGAATAAATACCTGCTACTCACCTGCTCTATCTCATTTGCTAGGGATATGAAGGATAACAACAGGTTTTAACAATTGAGACAAGACATGAGCTTTGACAGGACATGAACACAAGGAAAGTAAAATCAGAATGCGGTAAACCAACTGATGATATGATATAAAAAACAAGATCCATAATAAGGATGTATAAGATTATTGCAAGATGAGTATTATAGAATAGTGGTAATCAACTCTCACTAGACTCAAACGAGAAACTTTAAGAAAAATGCTGATGCCCCGAAAAAAGTGATTTTATTCTGCGTGCTTTGAGATGAAGGCTAGGTATTGGTATTTTTGAGAGCTCCCCAGTGATTCTGATATGCAGCCAGGGTTGAGAATAACTGATATAAACTTTACATAGGGAGCAAGTCTTGAACATTCGTAGGAATCAGAATTGCCTGGGTGCTCATTAAAAATGCAGTTTCCTGGTCTCCACTCACCTTCTGTCTGGAGTCTGCCTGGTGCAGTATTTTGGGCTACCGTCTGAGAAACACAATGGTTGGTGTAGAATATTGGCTAATAAGATCACTGGGCACTGAATGGCGTTGGACAGGTTTCATGGAAGGTGGGACGTGAGAAAGTGTCTGAGTAATGCATAGGATTTGGAAAAAAATTTGGGGCATTGATATAGTTGGTTTTGGTGGGGAGTAATGCGAGATGAGGTTGGGAAGGTGGAAGGCCTTCAAGGCCACTTTTAGGAGCTTAGGTTTTGTGTTCTTGGCTTGGTGAGACTTGAGGTTGGAGAGGTTGGCCTGAGCAAGCTAGGTGAGTAAACAATGTCCAGAGGATAGGCGTCCTTGACACTATTGGAAGTGATTATTATGTGGGCGGTGACTCACGAAGTACGGACTTATTTCACTTTGGCTCCCGTGCAGTAATAAAATAGTGACACTTGCGTTAAAACCCTCTAAATTTGGAATAAATTAATTCTGCGAACGTTAAGTGCCGTTTATATGATAGATGTGCTGAGGGAGCTATAGGTTATTTTAAAATAACACGCTAGAGCTTTGTTGCTAATACATTTATATAATTCTTATAGACTTGCAAGGCACCAAAAAATAGTAACTGTGACTTTTATTTGTGCACAGATTCTAATATTATAGTCAGGGTTCACTGGAGATGTTTTAATCAGGACAATTTGCAGTACTTTTAATGATCATGACTTGACAAATAGAATTGTTGTGTGCTGGAAATATTACCAGAGTAATGCTAGAAGAGTACTGGTTCACTGGGAGTGTTTTAGAAATATGTTTTGGGCCATGGAACCCTTTTGAGTATCTAATAAAAGAGCTGCCTTTCCACAAAAATGCACAGATCTATGTAATCTTGTTTATAATTTTTGGCCTTTTGGATACAGTTCATAACCCCTGTAGGTGTTCATAGACTCCAAGTTAACACTTAGAATAGACTATGGGATAACTGCGATGCCATACCATTACCTTTTAGGGGAGTGGAGAATACAAGTGTCCATGATACTTTCTGTTCTTTTAATCATTAGCCATAATTCATCACAACATATGAGTCATTCATTGTCTGTTTAGCAAATAGTTTCTGAATGAAGTTAGACTAAGCCACAAGCAAGGGTTTCTATATCATAGTACTGTAATTGAAGTGTACCTTAGAACAGAGGTGTATGTGTGAATGTAGCCCTTCACTCCTGACAGGCTGCGGGGTAATGAGCGCGTCTGCTGTTGTTAGGTCTTCTGAAGTAAAAGACAGGATAGGATTTGATCCAGCAATTCCCCGTGTGTTTTTCTGGGAAATGCTAGTGCTGATACAGAGAAGCTCCATGAAAACAGTATCTGAAGTCAAAATCCTTCTGTAACTTGTGACATGTTCTATCCTGTCTTGGAGAGACGCTATACATGTGATTATATTAAAGGAAGTCTGGCAGTAAAGAAACCTATTTAGCTTTGTTTAAGCCCATTGATTCCTGAGTTTATTTAACCAGGACCTCTCTTCTCAAAACACTATTTAACTTCTCAAAGATAAATATTGCAAAATATTAATTTAACTTATTGAAATCAAAGTTAGCTGCATGAAGTATAAATGAAAGCTTATTGTGTGTGAGCTACAGAATTTACCTTTGTTTTTTTTTGTGAGGAAGATTGTCGCTGAGGTAGCATCTCTGCCAGTCTTCCTCTATTTTACGTGGGATGCCACTACAGTGTGGTTTGACGAGTGGTACTAGGACCATGCCTAGGATCTGAACCTGCGAAACCCCAGGCCGCCAAAGTAGAGTACGTGAACTTAACCACTATGTCACGTTTTTTTTTTTTAAATTTTTTTTAAAGATTTTTTTTTTCCTTTTTCTCCCAAAGTCCCCCAGTACATAGTTGAGTATTTTTAGTTGTGGGTCCTTCTAGTTGTGGCATGTGGGACGCCACCTCAGTATGGCCTGATGAGCAGTGCCATGTCTGCGCCCAGGATCCGAACTGGCGAAACCCTGGGCCGCCGAAGTGGAGCGTGCGAACTTAGCCACTCGGCCACGGGGCTGGCCCTGACACCTTTATTTTTTAACCCGTGTGGAAAAAATTATGTAGGCACTCTGGATGAGAACTTGTGTTCCTGCAAATCTAGTGTCAGAATTTTGAAAAACATTGTGAGAAAAGCGAGGTCTGCCTATATAGTACCTTAAAAAAAAAAAAAAGCTATATAGGCTTCTATAAAAGAAAACAGAATATATCAAGAGGTTATCAGGAATCATGTTGAAAGTAAAACAAAAAGCTGTACAATTTTCTTCTACTAACCTGCGGCTTTTTCTTAACTGGAGATGATAACTTAATCAGTATAGATTGCTAATTTGAAAGCAATCATGATGGGGTTGGAAGACCAGGGAATAACATATTTGAATGATCAAGGGAATGGGTCTTAAATATAGGACAGATAAGTTAGAGGGCTTTTTGTAGGAAGGAGCAAAGATAAAAGATTATAGAATTATGAAGGATATTGTATATTAATATATTAGGGAATAACCACCACCCCCACTTTAAATGGTGTACCTCTTAAGGCAAGAAAATAGTGGATTATCCCTTCTTAATAGTTCATTGGTTATTTCAGAATGATTTTTAAACATTTAACTGATTTAGATCACATATCAAACACCAAATAAACATCTCCAGTTAGCTGGTACCATAGCTGCTGAAAATTCAGGAAAGAGTAGGATATTGCTCGTGCCCTAGAGAGGCTCATGATTTTGGTGGAGGTTGCTTTCCTGATGCAGTTTTCCTCTGGGTGGCATCTTTTTCCTTGCTGGGCCCTCTCTCCTGCAAACCCTCCTGCCTCCCAACCCCCACCCACAACTGCTACCTCCTATTGCCAGCTGAGTGAATCATGGAGGTGAGCAAGGTGATACTTAAATTGCTTTATTATATTGTAAAACATTTCCTGATAAGAACATACGAGTGGTTTTGAGTGTATGGAAACATTGTAAACCTACTGCCAAATAATCCTAAAGAATCCACTAGTAGCATCAATTTAAAGACACGTTAGTAACTTACTTGCTGGTTCCTTATTTCTAGCACAGCAGTCTCCCTAGTTAAGAAAACCTCATTAAAATGTTGGATTTAATGAATTTTGCTTACTAAATTTTCTCAGGAACGAGACTCTTCAGCATATTCCCAAATGAAATTTTTCATTCTAAGAATCTCCTCTGCCAAGTTTTCCGTATTTTCAGACACATTTTTGCCATCTTTAAGTATACATGGATGATAGAAACTGTAGAAACTTAAAGAATGTGATGTCAACTTGTGTGTTTTTGAAAGTTTTGATTTAAATACTTAAGTACTTAAAAATGGGGGGAAATAAATTATGCACTGGTGGTATCATTGCTGTTCTCAGGACCTGGAAAATACTTAAGGTAGCTCTAATCTATTTCGGTGATGAGGCATTTTCTCACCATGTATAGTAGTAGTTCTGGTGTTTAGGGAAATTACTCAGTAAATGTTCTTGAGGAAGAAGGGAAAAATGAAAGTTATTTATCATGGCCCATGCTTTTAAACTTAAAGTGAACCCCTAATTAGGAAATAAGCATAAATTTTATAGCATCTAGATTCTTATATGTTCTTATTCTGTATTATTTCAACTGTATTATAAACATTGAAAATAAACCGTGCATCAAGACTGTATTTCAAATAAGAGTGCTTCTCCTTACATAGTAAATTCCTTATCAGCTGACATTCTGTTGCCCTGGAATTTCCATGTTAAGAGGTTCTTTCTACAAGGATGATTAATACTTATGATTACCCTGAGGATCCACAGAATCCTCTTGAGTCATCAAGGATTAAATTATATTCAGTGTAGCTTACTGTCACATATTTATTCTAATTGTTTGAAAATTGAGAATCTCTTTGTGATATTTTTTTTCTCTTGGTTAAATGCCCCATTTCCTGATCATTTCACATAGGAAACCATAGAATGCAATCATGGAACCTGTTTTCCTTCGTTGCCCTGGTTTAAAAACCAGTGGCTGGAATTAAAAAATGTGCTGGGGGAGGAAAAGAGAGGAGCCTGAAGTGACTGTCACCTTTCCCTATCATGGAATACGGACTACAGCTTTGAGCTAAGAAGGTTTAAAATGTAAGGTATTGGAGTGTCATCTTGTTTTTAATGCTCATATTCCAGATAACAATGTAAGGGCCTGAGGAAAGCAGGGGAAAAAAAAGTATTGTGGAGCTGTCGCCTTTGATCACATAAAGATGGCATGTGTGTTCATACATTGGCCACTCCTCTATCCTTGTCACAATTCCTTAGGCCAGGTCATTATCAGTTCTCACCTGCACCATCTCATTAATTATGTAATTGGGGCATCCACCTCAATTTTGAACTTAACTCCGATCCATAGAATCACTGACACAGTAGTATTTGTTAATCACAGCGCTTAGGAATTGCAGCCTTTATCACACTGTTATAGCTATGTCTCTGTGTCCCGCATCCGGTTTACGTCATGTGTAATTAAAGGGCCGGCAGCATTTATTGAGCACTTACTTTGTGCCAGGCTAAGTACTCAACTTGGAAAGAGTAGTTTGTACTTTGACCTGGATTCATATTCCAGCTCTACCACATACTAGCTGTGAGACCGTGATCAAGTTCCTGAGGCTCTCTGAGCGTCAGTGTCTTTTTCTGTATAGCAGTTGTAGTAGTTTGCTAGGGCTGTCATAGCAAAGTACCACAGGCAGCGTGGCAGAAACAAGATAAATTTATTTTCTTACAATTCTGGAGGTTAGGAGTCTGAGATTCAGGTGTCTGCACAGTTTTCTCTGAGGCCTCTCTCGGCTTGTAGACAGCTGTCTTCTGCCTATGTCTTCACATAGTTTTCCTCTGTGTGTGTGTGTCTCTGTCCTAATCTTCTCTTATCAGGACACCAGTCATACTGGCTTAGGGCCCACCCACATACCTCGTTTTAACTTAATTACCTCTTTGAAGACCCTATCTCCAAATATGGTTACATTCTGCTGTACTGGGAGTTAAGACATCATTATGTGAATTGATGGGGCACAATTCATCAGCCCATAACAGCAGTGAAAATAATATGTGTTCAAGAATTGTTGTATTGTTGTGAGGATTAAATGAAATCATATATGCAAAGGCCTGGCACCTGAGCTTAGTACATACTCAGTGTTAACCTTCTCCTTGCTAGAGGTGGGATAGAATCTTACTTTCTTTACATTCTATCCAAGTAGAGACAGTAAATGTTGGTGGAGTTGTGTTTTGACTATCTAGGTGTCTCTTTTCTTATGATTTTCATCTTTTCTCCTGGGAACTTCTCTCTGCTTCTGCTCCCTGCCCACCAGGGCATCACCATCTCCACTTTTAAACTGAGCTGGGCTCCTTTTCCTTCCAGTTGGCAGGAATGTCTGAGGCTTCTCCAGAGAATGGCAGTGGATTTCGACTCCATCTCCCCCTAGATTCTTTCCGTGTTTCCACCTGGCAGTATTGTGTATCAGCTGCTTGACACTTTTCCAGTGTCACGGTTTGTGTTTTTTAGATCTGCTCTGTTTCCCCCCCCCCCTCACTTGGCAGTATTGTTTTTTTCCCCCACCACATTTCTACACATAAATGGGAGGTTTAGGGCGGAGTGGGATAGGTGAGTGAGGAAACAATGTGAAAGAAAAATGAGCACAGGCTTGGAATGACTTATTGTTTTAGTTCAGACCTGTACCACGTGGTCTCTGCCTCATGGTGAGTGAGCTGTAATTTCCCTGAGAATGTTCTCTTGAAGGATAGTGTTTGACAAGGCATTAACTAGCGTTTATCATCCAGAGATTTCCAAATAAACACATATGAGTTTTAAACTCATGGGTATGAGTTTAAACTCATAGGGTATGGTTGGTCCCAAAATCATTTCACTTGTTTCCTTCTAGGAGAAAATATGTATCTTATAAATGTTATTTAAAAAGCTTTTACAGGTGTTTTCTTTACTGACTAGGAGGAGTTTCCCTTAGTGTTCTCTCAAGTCGAGAAGAGTTGCTAAGTGTAGTTTTCCAACTGGAGCTTGGTTTCCTGAAAGCTATTCTTAGTGTGGTGGATGAGTGCAGCTGTTCTTATCTCTTAATATTTCAGTTTGAGTCATTGGGTGGGTGGAACTGATTAGAATTCCAAAAGCAATACATACAGGCAGTTGGGTGGAACTCTTCTGCAATTTACTAGGAGAGATTTTTGACAGAACTCCTACCTTCTGGCGTTTAGTGGTAAAAAGAACGCTTTACAGACAAAGTATTTGAATAAATGTCTTCTTGCATTTCACTTTAGTTTTCTTTTTGGTTGGTGGAAGGGGCACTTTTCTGTATATTAAACTGTCAAAATATGTTGTCAAGATAGGGTTCTTTGAAAATATTTAAAATAACATGTTTCCTTTCCAAAAATATGCTTATTTATTGTGTATTCATGTGACCTTATTTTCATAAATGTTCGTATGTATGTTCAAGACATTATCATTTTTCTTTTAAACACTTTACAAAGCTCTATCGTAATTCTACCTAATTTGTCACAAGTTGAATTTTGCTGTATCCCATACACCACTTGGGAAGAGAAGTTATATTTATTGAGTGGAAAGTAGCTTTTGGACTGGCTAATATAAACATCCCTTGGAATGTTACCCAGTATAATAAAGAGAGGCAGCAGAAGGCTTCATATTTTAGGATTCCAGCTGCCCAGTGACAGCTTGGGAAGCAGTGTTATGTTTTAAAGTTTGTATTAGGAATCCACTCAAATCCATATGTGGGCTTGAATGTTACATTCTGAGTTATGACATAAACTGACATTGCAATGTTTTCTAGTATATGGTTTCCAGGGTTGCCATGATGTCATAAGTAAGGCTTTAAAAACAACGATCTGTTTTTTATGGGCGAAGTTTAAAACAGTCTATTAAAAAAGCATGCACTTGCTGTAATACAAGCCACAAATCAAAAGTGGAGCAGTAGAGGATCCCTAAGGGGGAGATAGGGGAAGAGGATTCTTGGTTCTCCACTTCAGGTCTTGAGGATGTGAGCGAACGCGTTAGGACCCTGGACAGCTTGGAGACAGAGGCACCTGTTAGAACTCCTGGAAGCCCCTTTGTAGGATTATTTCCTTTTCTCAGCCCTTTAATCCTTGATCCATTCTAGCCTGAAATATGTTTTGAAGCCATTCGTGAAGCAGCACATCTGGTTCGGAGCACAGACTCGAGAACCTGATTGCCTGGTAGTTACACCTGGTTCTGCCATTCTAGCTTTGTGATCTTGGCAAGTGACCTACCTCTCTGTGCCCCAGTTTCCTCACCTGTAAACATGGGCATCATAATAGCATTCATAGGGTTGTTGTGAGAATGAAATGCGTTAACATACGCAAGGCATTTAGGAGATACCTGGCATGTAGTTAGCCTTGTAGGAGTGTTGACTGTTATTATCATCTCAGTACATATTAAATTCCCATATTTGACTCTGGTTTGAGCAGGTTGATATCCAGTTCCATTTGTTCTCCATTCCTGACCTAATTTGTCCTGGGTTCTCCAGCTGAAATCTGAGATCCCCAGGCTAGTAAGCATTAACTCTTACTCTTAGTGGAATCCCTGTGGCAGAATTTGTTTCTGCAGGTATTCGATGTTGTTTGACAGGTTTGGTTTGTGTGTAAGGTGTGTAGGTGGAGAACGTGACCTGGGTTTCTGTCTATAGGGTTTAAAGTATGTCTTTAGAATGGGGGTTATGAGGGCGATTTTGAGATCAAAGTTTGTTTTTTTTTCAAAGATCTCTTTCTTTCTCTAGTTTTCCCCGTTCTATAGCATACTTACTTCTTTTTAACCTTTAAGGCTCAGCCTCTTTATTTCCTGTGACTTTCTTTTCTGGGATGGTGACCACCCAGGAGTTAGAAAGCTAGCTGCTTGTGTGTTGTGGAAGATTGTGTAACATTCAAATAATGCTTTTACCCAGCCACTTGCGTGTGGTTTATTTTTTTCCTTGGGCTTGCATGAAGAAGCCAAGATAAGATAAACATTTTGTCATTTACAGAGCCCCAGCAGGACTCAGCTGACGTAAGCAGCATTTGCTCTGTGTCTTCTCCATGCTGATACTTTGCTGTAGCTCTTTCCCCCTTAGGGTCCCTAACTGCCGTCCACATCCTCACTTATGGAGTTCAGGTTGGAAAGCTTGCAGCCCTCCTCCTAGCTAGTCCTGAGCCCAGGAGCAGTAAAGGGGCTTTAGGTGGGTCCCTGCTCATTGCTGTCCACTTCCGTCTCTGGCTGTTGGAGAGACCCTCTCTGCAACGGCAGAGCTATGCAGGTGGGAGGTTGCTGGAAGAACGCAATGCCTGTTGTTGTAGGGGTGGCTGGAGGGCTGGTGATGCTTAAGATCTTTTCTCAGAGCTGCTTCAAAGTCCTGTCTAAACCTTGTTCCCACATACTCGGGGTCAGCTTATTATAACGTGGTCTGGTCGGACCGAGAAGGGGGATTATTGTCAATACCCTTGCCTTCTGTCTCCTTTTGATTCACCCGGAAGGCAGAGTGGAAATATGGAAAGACCACAGGCTGACTTTGGTTTGAATTCTAGCAATGTTACCCACTATGTTACTCCAAATAACTAACTCACACTGAGGCTTAGTATTTTTCTCTGGGACATGGGGGTTCTAATTCCTCTTGCCTAGGGTTATGGTGTAAAAAAGCATATAAAATGTAGCGTACCTGGATAGTGGCAGATGACAACCGATGATGATGATGATATTTATTCCCATTGATAGAGCGCTTACTATGTACAGGCAGTGTCCTAAGAGGTAACATATGTTAAGTTATTTGATCCTCTCCACAACATCATCTCCATTTTGCACACCAGGAAACTGAGGCACAGACAGGTGAAGTATACTAAGCATGCTGGCGCTGAAGCTCAGATTTGAATCCAGGCACTCAAAAGTTTGCTTCTACCGTGATCCAGATACAGAATTTCTTGATAATTTCTAAGACTTTTGTTATTATAAAATACTATAGCTAGTTCTAATTTCGTATCATTTGTGCGTAATAGTTCACTTGCTGGTACATTTATGTTCTGTAGACCTGCAGATACAACCCTCTGCGGGCAACAGATGCAATGTACTATTAAGAAAATTGTCCTTTTGCAGATGTCATAGATGAAGTATTAATGGTTGTTCTGGTTCAATATGAAGTGTCTTTACCCTCCTTCAGAGACAACCTGTGGTGCCCCACAGACAGCAAGTAGGCTAGGAATCATTGTTCTAAAACTTTTGCTAATTTTGCAAAAGAAAATGTCTCCAGACCCTTTTGCTTCCTTTTGCATTTTTGCTGAGTCCAGGTTGCCTCGGAGCTCTGCGCCATGTCATGGGGTGGTACCAGGAGGTCACGCACTGGGACTCACATTGGAGCATAGGCAGTTTCGTATCTTTGTGAGGCTGGGATGACATAATGTGGCTCATTGTGATCCTGCTGAGAGCTTTGGGGACTTTCGCCAGGGCGCGGTGAAAGCTTTAGGATAGGTTTTCTGCTTTGGGGGAGCATGTCTGCTCTCCTCCCTAGTGGCTTGCAGCCACATTGAGGCTCTCGGGGTAGGCGTTTGGTTGTATTCATCACCGAACAGTCCAGAAAAACTCTGGCTGGGCTTGACCTGGCAACTGAAAGTACTGTGACATGTTGATAGCTGTCATGATCAGTTTTCTTTTGGACTTTAAATATAGTCATGCACTGCATAACGACGTTTGAGTCAGCAATGGACCACATATACAATGGTGGCCTGTAAGATCAGTACCATGTAGACTAGGTGTGTAGTAGGCTATACCATCTAGGTTTGTGTAGGTACACTCTGTGCTGTTCGCACAATGTCAAAATTGCCTCACAACACATTTCTTAGAATGTACCCTGTTGTTAAGCGACCCATGACTGTGTATACTAGTGTTAAACTGTTTTAAGATGGATGTGTCAGATTTGAGTTTCAACTACGTATCCGTGTCCATTGACTGTTAGGAGATTTGGTTTTCTTGCTTTGCCAACTGAATGAAGGCCTGTGTGGCTGGATAGAGTTGTCTGGCTAACGTGTGTTTTTCAAGCTTGGCCTCATGTTGAACCTAAGGCTTGGAGATGTGACTTTCCTGTCAGTCAGGTGGATCTGTGAATCACGCTGACTGGGCTTCAGGGTGATTCATGTGCCTGTCGTTTCCAGCTGTGTCTTTACGATACCTCTGATGGGACATTTTACTGCTCTAAATAGCAGTATGAATTGGGAAGAATTAGGGGAGTGTACTCTGCTTTCTATTGCTTTGAGTAACACACATTAAGTTATATATTGTGACCCTTATTGTACCAAAAATGTTGTGTTTTTAAATGACCTAAGTTTCTGAAAAGTAGCCTCTGTTTCCTGTAGATGGGGAGATGTCTTGAGAAATTGGAACCCTAAAACTAGGAAAGGAGTTGGCAGGTTCAGCCAGTACATACTGCCTTTCATCACAATTTACGCGTGGCACTGACCTAGATAATTGAGGGTTAAAATAAGTCCTGCTTCCTGTCTTCGTGTTGCTTACAGCTTAGTGGAGATACAAGTGAGGTGAAAACTGCGTAGGTTTGTAATAGGGAAGACACTGAGAAATGTCTCTTGATATTGGCACTGAGGGGGACAAAATGATTTGAAATAGATGGATCCATATCCTCTGATTTTTTTTTTGGTAAATTTCTTTCTTTTCTTTTCTTTTTTTTTTAAAGATTGGCACCTGAGCTAACATCTGTTGCCATCTTTTTTATTTTTTCTGCTTTTTCTCCCCAAATCCCCCCAGTACATAGTTGCATATTTTAGTTATCGGTCCTTCTAGTTGTCCTGATGAGCGGCGCCATGTCCGTGCCCAGGATCCGAACTAGTGAAACCCTGGGCCACCGAAGCGGAGCGCGTGAACTTAACCACACAGCCACGGGGCTGGCCCCGGTAAATTTCTTAAACTTTGAGAGAGAAGTGGGTGTTGTCTGTCATATGACAGATGTCAACATTTTTGACAGGAAATGGGTCTTTGTCAGTCACATCACCTGATATAGTGTAACTGAGGAATTCTGGAAAAAACGAGATCTGCATTGTGTTTACAATGTGCTACAGCTCTTTAACCTGGGTCGTAACGTCCTGAGATCTGCCATGTCCAGGGCTGCTTTCTCTGACGTGTTAGAGACGGACCTGCCTGCCAAGTGCACAGGGCGGTAAAATGGCACTGAAAAAGTTATGCTTACTGTAGTCTATTTTGTCTCTGTGTCTTTGACAGCCCTTTCCCCCGTCTCAGTTAGGGTTAAAATTCTAAAGCAGGAAGGAGACGTTTATGGTAAGTATGCTGTTGTCTTCCCCCTTCTCTCCCAAATAAACTGCTCCAAGAGATATTGCTGATTGAAGTATCATTTTCCTACCTAGGTATAGCCTCAGAATCTTTATTAACACACGGTTCCTGGCTGTCACTACTTTTTGCTTAATATTGGCACTTTTTTTTTAGTGAGGGAGATTGTTCCTGAACTAACATCTGTAGCCAATCTTCCTCTTTTTGCTTGAGGAAGAGTGGCCCTCAGCCAACACTTATGTCAGTCTTCCTCCACTTTGCAAGTGGGACACTGCCACAGCATGGTCTGTAGGTCCACGCCTGGGATCTGAACCCACAAACCCTGGGCTGCTGAAGCAGAGCACGCAAACTTAACCACTATGCCACTGGGCCAGCCCCTAAAATTGGCACATTTTATGAAGTCTATAATCCCTGCCCTAGAGGTTTGAGGTATTGTCATCTTGCTCTGTGGTCATTTTAATAAATGTTGAGCAAATGGTACAGAGAAGAAGTTCTGTTGGAGTTCAAGAGATGACAAGAACACTTTAGTTAGAGTAATGAATAAAGATTTTATGGTGGAAGTGCTTTAAAGGGTGGATAGGATTTGGAGAGATGGCAGGGAGGAAGCTGTTCTATGAACAAAGGGACACAGGAGGAAAGTACAAACCACATTCTGGGGATGGTGAGTAAGTCACCTTGGTGGATTTGGGGGGGTTTCTGTGGGACGGTGGTTCTCAATTTTAGTGTCTATCAGTCATCTGCTGGGCCAGATCGCTAGGGTTTCTGTTTTAGTGGGTCTGTGGTAGGGCCCTGAAACGAGCATTTCTAACAAGTTCCCAGGCGATGTTGATGCTGTTGGTCCAAGGGCTGCACTGGGGAGCATGTAGGATGCTGCTGGAGGAGTCATGTGAGAGCAGAGGGGGTGACTGGGCACCTGGGCTACCCAGCTCCGGGGATCACCATTCCCAAGTGTGCTCCTTTCTGAGGTGTGCACAGCTGCCGACGTCTGAAGTACTGCCTCAGGGGCTGGCACTTTATCGTACGTAGTGAGAAGCCGTTGAGGAATTTTATCGGGACGATATTATTGGCATCTCCTTTCAGTTACTTTGGTAGCAGAGGCGGGGAAGGGGCCCGAGATGCTAAGACAAGCTGAAGGATAGTGCAACCTTCAGTGAGTGGATTTTCTCAGGAGTGCATTTTGGAGAAAGAATCAGAAGCTAAGAAAGAGGAAGAATACAAAGATGACCCAGCGTTTCCTTCAGCTTGGGAACCTGGAGAATAGTGCTTACATTGACATCAAGGGGAAATCAGAGCAGGGGCTGGTTTGGGGGAAATTTCTCAGTTATGTTTAAACTGAGTTTAAATTATCTTTTCCAGGGAGGTTATCGTCTATCCCGTTTTCAAAGCAAAGGGTCTACATGATTTTCCATGCCTTCTGATTGTTTTTGTCCTGAATGTCTAAGCTTTTCACGAGTCTAAACATGCAATCATTTGTCTCCCAAATTAATTTCCTCTTATCCTGGGGTTTAAATGGAAGGATGTTGTTTAAGGAATCACTTAGCAGGGCCAGCCCCGTGGCCGAGTGGTTAGGTTCATGCACTCTGCTTTGGCAGCTGGGATTCAGCAGTTCGCATCCTGGGTGCAGACCTGCAAGATGCTCATCAAGCCATGCTGTGGTAGCATCCCACATAGAAGAATCAGAATGACTTACAACTATGTACTGGGGCTTTGGGGAGAGAAAGAAAAAGATGATGATTGGCAACAGATGTTAGCTCAGGGTGAATCTTCCTCAGCAAAACTTAATAAATAAATAAATACTTAAAAAAGAACACTTAGCCATTTCATTGTAATTTTTTCTAGACTTTTGCACCCTTATGGTCTTGCCCTGTAGTATAAGTGAAATAGTATTGTTATAAGTCACTTGTGTTATGTCACCCTAATTATATTGGGTTGCAGTACATCTCTTTAATTTTTCTGTAAGTTATCAATTTATAGTTATTTGACCATTATGAACAGCAACACATTTGTTTATATTTCCATTTTTCCCTCATTTTTTCAAAAATACGTGCTCATTTCAGAAAATGTGGAGCATAATTAAATGTATAATAAAAAGAATCAGCTGTAAGCTACCCATCAATTATGCCTTTAACATTTTCATTCGTTTTGCTCAGTCTTTCCCGTGGCCACATGTGTACTGAGGAGTAGAGTTGGGTCTGTGTGGTTGGAGTTGAGGCTCATTGTGCCAGTGTGTGGAGTTAGGTGACAGGTTTTCTCCTGCCTCTCCTCTGCCCTCATTTCTGGCTGCACCCCATGTTTTGTACGGGCCCAGATTACTGCGAGTGACAGTGGCCCCCTGAGAATGAAACAAAATGCCAGCATCGGTGAGAAAGGAGTCTGGCAGGCAGGCCCCGAAGGGAAGAGGGCAGCGTTTGTAGCTTTGATGAGATGCTGTACTCATCTCAGTCTCATTGGGATCTGTCCTCCTGAGGATCTAGGGCCTTGGGAAGGAGGAGGCTGGGAAAAACAGAACTAACCATGTCACAGCAGGGACTGAGCAACTCTGTCGTGAAAGCCCCCTTGCCTAATCCGCAGAGAGGGACTTGAGAAGGGGAAGCTACTTCCCTATCATGAAGTGAGAAGGAAACATTTGAGGTCGGTGACAGATCAGCCTCATTCTGTGGGTCACCTAAGCAAGACAGCAGCGATGGGTGGAACAGTGCAAGTCACTAAGGCAGGTGGTGGTGGAACTTGGAGCAGATGCACAGAGAGGTGTTGCTTGGGCAGCATCCTCGGAGAGTGGGTCCGGTGATGGCAAAGTGGGCTAAGGAAAAAGTGAGCAACTCGAGTCTAGAGAGGCAGAGGCACAAAGAGTGGCTTGACTTTGGTGTGGGGTAAGCCCTTTCCCCTCCCCTTCTCACCTTTGGGAACTCTAGAGAAAGAGAAAAGATAGAGGAAGGTCTCAAGTCTTACATTTCACAGTGGGATTCACTGATCCTACAGACTAAGGGAATAGCTGTTAATGACCTTACTTAGGACCCAGAAACTACTGGGGCATAGGTGTGGTGACCATTTAATCTCTTGACCAAACTGGGACACTGGTAATATTTACATTGGGACTGCACCTGGCAAGCCAGGATGTAGGATCACCCTAGGTATTAGGGCTATTTGGGTTACATATACACATTAAAAAAACATTTGGGAACTGCTTTTGTATCTTAAGTACCTCCTTCCTAAAGCCCTAAACTCTTTCATACTGTGACTTTTTTTGTCTTAAAAAAAAAAATAAGGATCTGATAGTTAATATTATATCAGGACTATTTTGCTATACTAAATATTTTACTAAAAATATTAGTAATGGCTAATTGTGTTTCATCTCATAAGTATACCACAATTTTCTTTATTAGTTGCATAAGGTTACTAATTTAGATTCCTTTCTACTTATTTGCTACTATAAATGATAGCAAAATAAATCTTTGTGTATGTCTATTTCCATAGAAGTCAAATTCTTAGAATAACTGGGGGGCCGGCTCTGTGGCCGAGTGGTTAAGTTCGCGTGCTCTGCTGTGGCGGCCCAGGGTTTGGATCCTGGGCGCGGACATGGCACTGCTCATCAGGCCACATTGAGGCAGCGTCCCACATCCCACAACTAGAAGGACCTGCAACTAAGATATACAACTATGTACGGGGGGTGTTGGGGAGATAAAGCAGGGAAAAAAAAAAAAAGAAGATTGGCAATGGTTGTTAGCTCAGGTGCCAATCTTAAAAATAAAAAAGAATAACTGGGTCAGATTGTATAGTTTTTGGTATGTATTGCCAAATCTAGGTGTTAATAATTAGTTAGTTATTTAATTTTTTTTTTTGGTGAGGAAGATTGTCCCTGAGCTAACATCTGTTGCCAGTTTTCACTCTCGTTTTGCTTGAGGAAGATTGTCCCTGAGCTAACATCCATGCCAATCTCCCTCTGTTTTGTATGTGGGATGCTGCCACAGCATGGCTTGATAAGCAGTGTGTAGGTCCATGCCTGGGATCTGAACCTGCGAACCCTGGACCACCAAATTGGAGCACGTGAACTTAACTACTACGCCACCAGGCTGGCCCCTAGGCATTTATTTTAGACCTGAATGTCTAAATTGAAAAACTCTTAACAGTGGACCTGCTTTGATTTGGAAGTAGTGTAAAATAAGTGATTTTTTAAAAAGTCCCTAAATAGGGCCTGGCCCCGTGGCTGAGTGGTTAAGTTCGCACACTCTGCTGCAGGTGGCCCAGTGTTTCATTGGTTCGATTCCTGGGTGCGGACATGGCACTGCTCATCAAACCACGCTGAGGCAGCGTCCCACATGCCACAACTAGAGGGACCCACAACGAAGAATATATACCTATGTACCAGGGGGCTTTGGGGAAAAAAAGGAAAAAATAAAATCTTTAAAAAAAAAAGTCACTAAATAGTGTTTACCATTTAGTAATTCTCTTGTGACCTTGGACTATGGGGGGGTAATACAGTGAAGCAACAACTTGGATAAAGAAAATACTTTTATTGGTAATGCAACATTTTTCACATTGCTGTAGAGTGAATGTCTTGTAGAGACTGGATTATACTGAATTTAACTGTGGTGGATGTGTTGGGTGTGGGCATAGAAACATTTGACTGAAAATCCTTACTGTTTTTATTGATGGTTTGTACAATACGGTTGAAAGATCAGGTATTGGGCATGTGTAGCTATGTGTGGTTTTCGTGAGGAACATGATTCTTTGTCAGTGATGACAGTTGTGTAACATAATGGAGTGCCGGTGGCATTTTTCACGTCACGTGCATTTTATCATCAGCATGAAACTAGCACATTTTCAGGAGTGCATTCTTCTAGAGTGAGTCAGCTTTGCAGTTGACCATCAGTACTGGTTATAGAATACTACTTTGTAAAAGGTTGTCAGCAAAAAAAAAAAATCTTCCTTACCTCAGCAAGAGCTCAAGCTGAGGAATTGGCTTGGAGAGAACTGTGTGTGTCTAGATCACTGGGTCACATGAAGTGAAGGTGCTTTGTAAAGACTGTGTGGGTAATTGGTCGGGTCACTGCTAATGTCTGAATGCAGCCTGCCAGCCCTGTGTCTGAGGTGCTGATTACTCACGGTGTTACAACTTGCTCACAGGGGTCAGACCAGTTTGCAAACAGGAACGAAGAAACTTCTGGAAAGTTCCTGTGTAAAGACTTCCTGGTTAGTTTGAAAGCATCCCTAAGTTATTTCCAGCTCAACTAGTGTTTAAAGATTCAAAAGACCCAGGAAAGATTTCCTTATTTTTCAAGTATGATAGACTGCAGTTGATTCCAAAATGATGAAGTGTATGTTCTAATGCTGTTGTTCTAACAGTCAGGAAAATAAAATGTTGCAGTAACCATAACACTCAGATACTAACACCTAAGCTGAAGGAGAAGAATATCCTTGAATATTGACTTGCTCAGCTGCAAGGCCCTTTGTGCTTAAGATGTAAGATTCAAGTATCACTAAATCAAAAAATAAAATCACAGGGCTAGAGTTCTGCTTTTTTCGATTTCCTAATTTTCTAACGATGGCTTTTGTGGTGTTTCATTCCTTCTGCTGAGTCTGTAATCCAGCTCCATTTTGCTTCTTTCCGTTTTCTGTGGTCCCAAATTGGACATGTATTGGTACAGATTCCCAGTTGTTTTTGAAAGGTGCCTTGACAATGTTAGGCATAAGTGGAAGCTGTATTATGCCCTTCAGATTAATAGCGTGTAGCTTTTAGAACATGAGTATCGCAGATAGTGTTTCTGATATCTTAAGTACCGCCTTGAATTCCTTATGCATTCCTGAAATGAATGTATGTGCATGGTATCAAGGACATAAATGACATGCGGTTCATACTTTCAAAAAAAAGTCATCGAGGCAACCTCCTCTCCCCCTGTGATGTCATATTTGAACTCTTTACTCTTAACGTCCATTGGAGGATTGTTTTTTTTTTTTAAGATTTTATTTTTCCTTCTTCTCCCCAAAGCCCCCCAGTACCTAGTTGTATATATTTTTCAGTTGTGGGTCCTTCTAGTTGTGGCATGTGGGACACTGCCTCAGCATGGCTTGATGAGCAGTGCCATGTCTGTGCCCAGGATCTGAACCCTGGGCCGCCAAAGTGGAGTGTGCGAACTTAACCACTCGGCCACGGGGCCGGCCCCTGAGCTCTTTACTCTTACAAAAATGGGCTACTTAAGTCAGTTCAAGATATTTACTAGGAGGGCAGGAATTTGATTTTCCCCTCTATCATCATTAGCCATAGCTTTGGCCAATTAGTGTGGCTTTTCAGCAGTCATTTCGTATAAGGACGATTGTACTCTATGAGATTTTAATATTACAGTAGGCTTAAAAATAACTATGAAGACTTGGCTTGTAGTTGACTGATAAATGATGCTCATCTTCTCAATCCTGTAGGTGTGTAATCCACTCCTTATGTTTGTAATTTATCCTCGAATACATTTTTTAAAGTCTCGAGTTAGTAGTGAAATACTGACCTGTGAATTTCTTTTATAGGATAAACTTGTTTCTGATTTTAGGAAAACTGAGATTGATTTGCTCGTGTTTACAGACAAGAATTTTTCTGAGATGGGTCATTTAAAAGCTGTTGGTTTCCTAATTTTTCATGTGTCAAGTTGGTTTTTTGGTTAAATAAAGGCAGAGGGAGACCTTAGGCTAAGGAGCTGTGACAGTTCTAGATGGCGTCTGAAAGTCGCTTGTTACGTGGAACTTGCCTTATTAGAAGGCAGCTGGAGAACTCGAAGCCTCTCTTAAGCAGCTGCCTCAAGTCAAATAACTAATTTGCATTAATGTTACTATGCGAAGCAGACCAAGTGATGTGTCTTTAAATGTTTTCATCTTGTGAATCTGGCAATACCAAGATTCGGGTTGTGCGACCCCCTGAATAATTGCCCTGTGAGAATGGGAGGTGTGGGAATCTACTGAGGGACCCATAAAAAGAAGCTTGGCCTTACCAATGGCAGGGAAAAGTAATGTCTCAAAATTTATTGGAAGGATTCTCTTCTTCCTCTTTCCCATTATCTCATTCCCTTAACCTAGATGCTTTCCCACCTGTAGGAGCAAGAGGGGGAAAAAATCCATGAAACATTTTCACAGTGTAGTAGGGAAAAAGTTGCAATACTTCAAAGGATATTTGAGAGTAAAATGGTAACTTAAATCATTGGTGGAGATGATGTGGGTCATGTATACCGGGTGGCACAAGTTAATTTTTGTGTTTGAATTAACTTATTCAACAATAATTACTATCTTGAACACACAAGACCTGTTAGAATTATTTGGGGGTATGGATGAAGGAAAGGTAGGCACAAAAAGGAATCTCTATCCAGTCTCCATTTCCTTTGTCCGCCCTCTTTCTTTGCTCAACGCACGGTAGTCTGTTTTCTGCTCTCCTTACTCTAGTGACAACTGCCCTCCCCAAGGTCACACCTCTGATCTCCTTGGACTCAGCGTAGTAGACGCTTTTTACCTCTTAACCCCTTGGCAGCACTTGAGATATTGTAAGTCACTCCTTTGTTTTCGAAGCACTCCCTGTTCCGAAGGGGCCTGGAATGCTCAGTCCTTATGCTAAAGAAAGTTAGTCTCTTGTTCACTAGTCTTATCTTCCTCAACAAATCCTAACGGGTGGAAGCTACAAGGTTGGACTTGTAACATGTAAGGTGCTGTAGGCCTTTGGAAGGCAGGAGGGACACTGGAGGATAGGTGTGATTTCTTAGTAGAAGTGGTATTGCATTCTTTTCTCTTGGTTGAGTGGCATTGGAGATGCACTTGGCACAGTGGGGCCTCAGTATTTGAATGAGTAAACGCTGGGTTTAAATAAACAGATTGGATGAGTGAAGGATATCTTCAGTTTAGGAAACAGCAGGGGCACAGTGTCAGCAGAGGAGAAGATGGAGCTTGTGAAGGTAAGAATGAATCATTCTCTTGGCTGGAGTGGCGTGATGGAAGGGGGTGGAGCAGAAGGAGAGCAAGTGTGTGTCCTTGCCAGACTGTGGAAGGCTGCGAATAACAGCCAAGGAATTTAGGGTTTTGTTTGTTAGGCAGTGGGTGGACTGGAAGGAGTCTAAGCAGGAGAGGCAGTTGTTGGATGGGATTAGAATGAGAAAAGCCTCATTTTGGTCTCCCCTCTGGAAGCCCACAGGCATTTTGCCTGCGGGGCGGGGGAGTGGCAAGTCCTAACCCACTGTCTGCATATTGTACTGGCTGGGTCCTCCTGAGCAATTTCCCAATAGTCCTTTGGTCACTTCAGCTGAGCCACCTGATGTCACCTTGTGTACACAGCATATCAAGTAATAACAGCTTTAACTCTGGGCGGCTGATAACACAAATACTAATGCAACAACCTTAGGAGAAGTCCTGGTACCCAGTGGGACGAACAGCAGCTTTGTGGTTGGAGTTAATGCGAAGCACTAGATCTGTGAGAGTGAGAGAGTCTGAGATTTAGAAAGTGAGTGAAGAGGTTATGGAGGGTGTCAGGTGGGTGCCTTGGATAGGATTAAGAATAAGGGGCTTAGGGGCTGGCCTGGAGGCCTAGTGGTTAAATTGTTATGCTCTGCTTCAGTGGCTCGGGGTTCGTGGGTTCAGATCTGGGTGCAGACCTATACACAGCTCATCAAGCCATACTGTGGTGGTGTCTCACATACAAAGTAGATGGAGATTGGCACAGATGTTAACTCAGGGCCAATCTTCCTCACCCCCCCCCCAAAAAAAATAGGGCTTAGGGTGAAATCAGGGCTAAATGTTTGTCTTAAAATCCAAATAGTTCCTAGATGTGAAAGAAATTCATAAGAATTTACTTTAGAGTTTGTCAATTCTTCTTCTCCAGGCTTCCTTTCCCCCATATCCATAAACCACACACACCCCTAAGACCCTGTATTGACACCATAGCAGCTTATTTTTTCTTTAAAAGACTAAGTACTTCTGAGGGCAAGTGGAAGTATGAAGGAAAAATTCTGAAAGTACTTCCATTTGTCCAAACCTTGGTGAGCTTAGGGGCAAGGACCAAGGGTGGGGTGATAATCACATTGGGCCTAGAAGGGCAAATCCCTTCCCTTCATCTCTGCCGGCCTCCTCTGTTCCTTTAGATATGGCTGGGAGTGTTCTGTGCGTATGACTTGAGCAGCAGGTAAGAGTCTGCATTACCTCAATGAATGATATCTGAATGAATGAATGTTAGATCTTTCTTTTTGGTAAAAATGGAAAAAAAAATAGTATGATTGTGAGAGATTTGTAGAGAACTGTGATTATAAGTATTTTGGTGGATTCCTATGACATCAGGAAAGCTAGATATTTTTGTAAGCTTGAGAAAATATTCATGCTTTATTTGTTATGTGCAAGCTATAAAACAACATCTAGAAAGTCACTGAAGTGGAGTAAAATGAAGCCTAGGTTAGAATGTCAATTAATATTTATTAAATAGTCGGTACGATGTTGATTCCATAAGTCCCTCTGTCCTTGCACCTGCAGCATTAGTTTTCCTCAGCCAATGGAATTTTCACTGAACTGATGATGTTAGTGAAAACTGGGAGGGGGCGACTGCTTGTTTTGAGAGTGGCCTCCCCTCTTAGCAGCTCCATCTGTCTTTGGGAGTGAGCACTGGGAAAAGAGGCTCTTTTTATAAACATTATCTGCTTTCCTTTCAATCTTAAGTTCAGCCTGGTATAATTATAACCTAAGCAATGTTGTGTTAAGGTCTATTTCTGTGTCAGTGGGCTGAGTGCTGCTGGGTTATGGTCTCCACACATCTTAAGTGAGAGGTTCAGGAATTCCTAATTCGTGCAATATCTGATCCTGAAACTGAAGAGGGCTTGGTCACCTGGACCAATTTCATGTTTTAAATAAGGGTTGTCAGGTAAATAGAGATAAACTGGCCTGCCCAGTGTCACACTGCTAGGAGGTGTCAGAACTCAGACCTTTTGTATTTTCACTTCCTATTTAGGGCTTTCCCTGATAAACTAAAGTTTTTCTCTGTAAAATGATGATGGAAGTCCTTTGAAATCAGAGCATTCCTATTGGTCCAGGGAGACAGGATCCAAATGATATGTGGGAGTCTATCAGCTCTCCTTGGCAGGGATTTATGTGGGCTCACATCAGGTGCTCTTCTGTTAGCAATTAAGAAGCTGTGTTCTTAATGAGCAGAAAGGTTTCTTTTTTTTTAATCCTAGCGTCTTAGCTTGAGTTGCTATAACAAAATATCATAGACTGAGTGGGTTAAACAGCAGACATTTGTTTCTGTCTGTTGATCAAGGTGTCAGCAGATTGGTTCCTGGTGAGAGCCCTCTTCCTGGCTTGCGCATGGTGGAGACCTGTGTCCTGACATGGTTGGAGAGAGCAAGCTCTGGTCTTTTCCTCTTATAAGCACACTAATCCCATCATGGGGGCTCTATCCTTATGACCTCATCTAAACCTAATTACCTCCAAAGACCCCACCTCCTAATACCATCCTAGTGGGGCTTAGGGCTTCAGCATATGAATTTTAGTGGGGCACAACATTTAGACTGTAACACATAATGATGCTGTTCTTTTTGAGCGGCCTATCGGGTAGAAATTATGTTTTCAATGTAAGAGAAGATCCAATGTATCAGTAATTATTATTCGTACTCACAAATATTCAGAGATGTCATTAATGTATTTGAAAATATTCATACAACCAGACCTACTCACAACTAGGACATAAGCTGTGTACTGGGGGTCTTTGGGAAGAAGAAGAAGAAGAAAAAAAGAAGATTGGCAACAGATGTTGGCTCGGGTGCTAATCTTTAAAAAAAAAATTCAGAGATGACTAGATTAATAATTTGACTTTTTTCTATGTGCTTGTCCAATTTATTCAGCAAGTATTTATTTGAACACATCTTATTTATGAGTCAGGCCCTGTGCTGGGGTCTAGGCCAAAGGGTATTAAGATAAAACCATTTATCTTATTTGAGTGGATTGGTAGCTGGTATTAAAGTTGTATACAAATGGGTACAGTAGTCCCCCCTTATCCTTGGTTTCGCTTTCTGTGGTTTGTTACCCGAGGTCAACTGTGGTCCAAAATATTAAATGGAAAATTCCAGTAATAAGCAGTTCGTAAGTTTTAAACTGCGCCATTCTGAGTTGTGTGATGAAATCTCCCGCCATCCAGCTCCATCCCGTTGGGGGCGTGAATCATCCACACTGTATCCACTACCGGCCGTTAGTCACTTAGTAGTGGTCTTGGTGATCAGATTGACTGTCTCAGTATTGCAGTGCTTGTGTTCACGAAACCCTTCTTTACTTCATAATGGCCCCATAGCGCAAGAGTAGTGATACTGGCAATTTGGATATGCCAAAGAGAAGCCATAAAATGTGCTTCCTTTAAGTGAAAAGGTAAAAGTTCTTGACTTAAGGAAAGAAAAAAAATCATATGCTGAGGTTGCTAAGATCTATGGTAACCTTTATTACAGTATATTGTTACAATTATTCTACTTTGTTAATTATTGTTGTTAATCTTACTGTGCCTAATTGATAAATTAAACTTTATCATAGGTATGTATAGGAAAAAATAGAGTGTATATATAGGGTTCAGTATTATCCATGTTTCAGGCATCCACTGGGGGTCTTGGAACATATCCCCTGCAGATAAGAGGGAACTACTCTATTTTCTTCCAACCTTCTTTCAAATAAATTTTATCAAATTGCAATCTTGTCCTGTTTTTGCTTTCATATGAAATATTGTAAACGTACATAATATGTAGATAATATAATGAATACCTAAGTATTCACATCTGGCTTTATCAGGTCTTAATATTGGAAGGAAACATGTCAAAATATGTTTTTAATACGAGAGATGAAAGTCACTGGAAATTGAAGACCCCTGTGTGCCCCTGCCTGTCCTATGTCTTTCTTTCCTTTAGAAGTAACCACTGACCTGGATTTGAGGTATATCATTGCCATGCATGTTTTTATACTTTTATTATGTATGTATGAGTCTATGAGCAATATAAAATATATGATTTAAAAAACTTTATGAAAAAGATAGGGAACTGTATTTATTCTGTACCTTGAGAGAAAAAAACAGTCACATTATTTGAGATTTATTCCTTTTGATACATAGCGCTAGTTCTTTTTTTAAACAGATGTATGTATTATTCCATTGTATGATTATTCTACATTATCTCAGGATTCTACTGTTGTCAGATATTTTTGGAATGTTTCCAGATTTTCGTTATTGTATACAGCGCTGCTGTGGATGTTGTTGTACATGTCTCCTGATGTGTGCATGTGAGTTTCTGTGGGGACATGTGTGAGTGTGGAATTGCTGGATGATAGGATGTGAGCATCTTCAACTCCCAGCTTATCTCCAACCTTACTGTGTGCCACATTGCTCTACACACTAGCCAGTTCACATTCCCCCTGCAGTATATCAGTGAGCTCATTGATCCACATCTTCTCTAAGACTTGGTATTAGTAAACTTTTGAATTTTTGCTCATCTGTTGGTTGTAAAGTGATACCTTACTGTTTCTAGCTTTAATGTTGCGTTTCCTTCATGGCAGTGAGGTTGAACATCTTACCACATTTCCTTTGGGTGTTTCAGGCTGCTACTTCTGTGAGTTGCCTGTTCATAATGTACCCCGCTTCTTCGTTGGTGGTGGTGGGACTCAACTGTAGAGAAATGGATTGATCATAATCCTTGATTCATGACACATTTCATCATTGGGCTTTTGTATTCTCATTTATGTGTGTGTGTATACATATATATATGGTTTTATGGTGTGTGTGTGTTTTTTTTTGTTTTTTTTTTTTTTTGCTGAGGAAGATTAGCCCTGAGCTAACATCCGTTGCCAGTCTTCCTCTATTTTGTATGTGGGATGCTGCCACAGTATGGCTGACGAGTGGTGTAGGTCCATGCCCAGGATCCCAACCTATGAACCTGGGCTGCTGAAGTGCACCAAACTTAGCCACTATGCCTCAGGGCCAGCTCCTTATTTATGCATGTTTTTAATATAGTGAATACCTGTGAACTCATCAAAGTTTGAAACGTTACCAACAACTTACATCTGCCGGTGCTTTTTCCATTCTGTCCCTCTGCCTTCTCCCCCCATATACACTATCTTGAACTTTATCATTCCTTATCGTCCAGTTCTATACGTGGTCTTCCTTCTGGGCCTTGCTTTTCTCATTCCCCATTAGTAGCACGATTCATCCAAGTTGTTGCATTGGCTTTTGTCCATTCATTTTCACTGCTATATAACATTCCCAAGCATTATTATTTTTCTATCATTTTACCTTTGAATGGGCATTTAGATTATTTCCAGTTTTGTTATTATGAACTATTCTTTATAAATATTCATATATCTGAGTCTTGCTGGCCATGACCAAGATGGTCTCTTGAATCCTATCTGGCACTGGAAATGCTGAATTAGGTATCCTGATGTTTAACTTTGTTAGCTAATTCCATTTTTTCCCTGAAAATTGTATCATTTATATTTCCACAAGCATTGGATCAGGTTGCTGTAGACATGCTGCTCAATTTGTAGCTCTTTTTGTGTGTATAATTCTCATCAGTAGACATTTGTTGGTTTGGCAGAATTGGGTAGTAAGGTTTGGTTTCGTTGTAACGTGCTGCTGTATGGAGGGGATGAAGGAGGAACACATAAACCTGCCCTGCTATCCGTTGGAGACTGTCAGTGTTTGTGAAAAGAATCTGACATGCTGGATGGCCAAGTGGCCTTGGGTGGGTCTGCAGCGCCTCTCTTCACGTGTATTTGATTCCTGCTTTCATGTTGGTAATTATTTTAAATTTACTGGTTTTATGGTATATCTCTAGGTCTATTATTTAAAATTCATAGTGAGTCTAATCCCTACCCTTTTGTGGTGTCTGCTCTGTTTTGTTCACAGTGGACTTTTTCCTTGTGTGTTTTTTAGTTTTGGATTGTGAGCTGCTTTTCAGTTGAGCTTTATCTGTGGGGCTCCCGGGAAACCTGGGTTTAAGGTACATTAAAAGTATAGAGTAAGGGTTTCGGTTCACAAAATACTTAGCCATGCTGGCTAAACTATAATACACATCCTTAAATGCACAGCTCTGATTATTTAAAAAGATGGAAAGTCCCTAGAATCTGACCATGAGGAAAAGACAATTCCAGAGCAGTATATCAGGAGGTGAACTTTCAGCAGGGTCAGAAGCAAGGTGCTTGGAGCCTTAACACCAATATGGGGAGAGAGAATGAAGCCTTGAGCCAGGAGTTGGACCTGGGATCTTCCCTCATAACTAGTTAGCTGGGGCCCTCCAATGGCTGCATCCTTGGTGAAGGAGTGGACCAGAAAAAGCCTGCCCTCCAGCACAGAAATCCAAAGAAGTATGTCCATCTCAACCTGGACTCTGGGTAGGGGATAAAATTGCTCTGATCCTGTCCTAAAATTAGGAAGCACAGGTGTTCCCTCACTTCTTAGGGTTCCAATGAATACTATCCAAGTTTGCCAGGAATCACCAAGTCAAGAAATTAGCATAGAAACCAATCCAGAGTCAACCATGCTCCTCTGCTGAGGTGCCTTGCAGAACAAATCCGTGGCTGTTTGCATGTCTTCTCCTTTAGCAGTAAGTTGCTTGTAATGTGGAAACCTGGTCCTGTGCACCTTTGTACATCAGTGTGTTTGCAGGATGAATGAATAAGTGAACAGGCGGAAACACATGGGCATTTTTTTTTTTTTTTTTAATTTATTTATTTTTTTATTAATGTTATGATAGATTACAACCTTTTGAGATTTCAGTTGTACATTTTTGTTAGTCATGTTGTGGGTACACCACTTCCCCCTCCGTACCCTCCCCCCACCCCCCCTTTTCCCTGGTAACCACCGATCAGATCTCCTTCTCAATATACTAATTTCCACCTATGAGTGGAGTCATATAGAGTTCGTCTTTCTCTGACTGACTTATTTCGCTTAACATAATGCCCTCGAGGTCCATCCACGTTGTTGTGAATGGGCCAATTTCGTCTTTTTTTATGGCTGAGTAGTATTCCATTAACACATGGGCATTTTTAACAGACCATAAAGTTCACCCACGAGGTAGGTCTTCACATTGAGAAATAAAGCTTAGGAGGGATATTATTCTGTAGTTAAAATTTTTGACAATTTTTAAGTCATTCTTTACTTGTTAGAATATTCTGAAAATCACAGAATCAGAAGACATTTATTGAGCCTCTTGGCTGCTCTGTGTGTTGTGCAGAATACAAAGACTACCATGTGCTCTGCCCTTAGGGAGTTGTAAGTGGAGGGGAGTGACAAGCTTCAACACAAATTATTATGGTGCAAAGTGCAAAATAAGTGCTATGGTAAATTTTTAAAGTAGTTTTGGGATGGCAGAGGTTGGCAGTGATTCATTTAACCTGAGGGATTTGTTCATTCTGTGAACATTTAATAGAGCTTCTCGTGTGGTCAGCCCTGGCGGGATTACAGGAGTACCTAATATTTATTGTGCACTCACCCATGTATTAGGTGGCAAACGTTTTCATGGAGTTAATCTCTATAACATCATTTTAATTCTCACCACATCCCTGTGAAGAGGATCCTATAATTATCCTCATTTTAAAAACTATTTATTGAAATTTAGCATATATGGAGAGAAGTACACTTTCATACATTTACGACTGGATGGACTTTCATGAATTGTATGCAGCTATGTAACCAACGCCCAGAGCAAGAATACACCGGACATTGCAGACACTCTGGAAGACCCCTTGTGCCCCCTTCACTTCTGGAAGCCCGTGGTTTTTTTCTGATTTTGTATTTCCTGGAAGTGGAATCATATGTATTTTTTTGTTTTGCTGTGTTATATGTAATTGTGGACTGTTCATTCTCATTGTTGCCTAGAACTCCATTATCCCCATTTCACAGATGAGGAAACTGAGGTTGAGAGGTCAGAATAGCCCAAGATCATGCAACTGGTAATGAAGATATTACAATACCACTAAGTGTTTTATCGAAACATAATTTTTAATGTTCTTATGGTGTTCTAGCATGTTAGTATAGCACAATTAATTTAGCCACAATTAATTTATCCTGATGGATTTCTGGGTTGTTTCCAATGTGTCATCATTTATACTTTACCATAAAAGAAAAAAAATTATCTCAATATTTATGTTTTTAAGTTTCCAGCCACTTTGCCAGTGATTATAATTAGTTCCATATAAGTATAATATCTAACAAAACATTAATTTCTCCTGTGGCTTTCTTTTTTCTTTTTAAAGATTTTATTTTTCCTTTTTCTCCCAAAGCCCCCTGGTACATAGTTGTGTATTTTTAGTTGTGAGTCCTTCTAGTTGTGGCGTGTGGGATGCTGCCCCAGCATGGCCTGATGAGGGGTGCCATGTCCGTGCCCAGAATTCGAACTGACGAAACCCTGGGCCGCCAAAGCAGAGTGCGCGAACTTAACCATTCGGCCACGGGGCCAGCCCCATCCTGTGACTTTCTTTGTAAGGTAGCAGCTGCTAGTCAAGGGTGGCATTTGTAGTTTTTATATGTGTTCTACTTGCCTTTGAAAGTGCCTTGTAACAGTATGTAGTAAGTGTCCTTGCTTTTTTTCCTTTTACCCTATTTGTGTCATCTTCTTCCTATTCCCTTTTTTCCTTAAAAATTTATTAGATCATCTCAGTTCTACTGTAGCCCAAATTACGTTCTTTTTGGCTGAGAGGGAGCTCTCCCTTTGGCCAACTGATGAGTCCTTGGGGGGTTCCCCATGGGTCCTTCTCCCTTAGAAGACATAGACTTTTCTTTAGGAAACATTCTCTAGTGAGTGATTCACAAAGGGAGCTTCTGGAAGTGTAGGAGCTGTGTAGTATTCACCATGCTGCCCTGTGGGCAGTGGTGCTCAGTAAATGTGAGAGGACCAAATGAGGGCTTGCTGGAGCCTCAGATGTGTATTCTCTTGATTGACCTCTATAATGTTTTATGATTTATGCTTTTGGGGAATGTGATTAATTTTCTTAGACTCTTCAAATGGAAATAGAATACTTAGAGCTGGTTTATGTAAACTCTTTTTTTTTTTTACCTGTTCTGATAGTAGAGGAGGACTGACTTAGGAATGCTATAGAAAATACGTTCGTGGTGATTTTATTAACAGTATGAAGTTTCTTATGTTTTCTCCGTTCACTGAACTTTTATTGAAGTCCTACTTACTAAGTGATGCAGTAGACATAACAAAGATAAGTATAATCTTCGCCCTTGAGGAATTTAGTGAGAGAGACAGACATTATATGTAAATATATATAAAATATATAAAAATATAATACATTGTGGTAAAATATATCTATATAGCTGTGAGCATTTTTTTTTAACACAGTGGAAAGGGAGCCCTAAACCTAGGGCGTGGAGAGACTATCAGGAGGGTCGTCCTGGAAGAGGTGACACCAGAACAGAATCTTAAGGAAAGTACATACATCCCTACTCAGCATTCTGCCCAAACGCTACCCCACCTCTTGTTTTCCTCATTTCTGCAGTGGGAGGACCGCCCATGGTTACATCATTACATTTTTACATTAGACAGATCTATCCTTTCTAATGTAAAAACCTCATTCCTGTCTTTTCCCTCCTCTCACAGAGCTCATCTCTCACAGAGTCATGTTGATTCTAGCTCTGAAATGGCTAGAATGTATTTTATGCTTTCTCTTCCTTTCTCTCTCCTCACATTGATGCCTCCTTGATTTGGGAGACCAGAGGTGGGAATCATTCATCTTTGTGTTTTAAGCATCTGACGTGGCACATTGTAGATTGAAACTTTGGTTGAACTGAGATGAACTGAATGATCTCTTAACTGGTCTTCCTTCCTCTGTACCCTTTTCCTTTCCTTGGATTCTGTACGGGGGCCTCCAAGTTGGGAAAATTTTATTTTATCTTTCTATTGCTCCTCTGCTTTAAAGTCTGCGGTGACTCCTTATTACCCTCAAGATGAAAATCCAGCTTCTTAGCCCAGCTCCTTAACGTTGACCCCAGCCTGCGCGAGTGCGCCTCATCCTTGTACGACCCCCGTTGTGCTGTGTGCCAGAGCACGTCTGGAGTTCTTTATGTCATTCTCGTGGCCCCATGTACCCTCCCCTTTGCTAACGGGTCATGTCTCTCTCCTGTGTTATGATCCAGCTCAGCTGTCACCAATCCTGTGAAACCTCCCCTGTCTTTCCCAGTATCATTCGTGTCCTCTGCTTCGTTCCCTGAAGTCTGTTCAGCCAGTCCTCGTGTTGCATTTCTACATTACATTACAATCCTGTTTTCCTCTGCGTTTCTCCCGTTAGACTGAGGGCCAGGAATTGTGTCTGATTCACCTTTGTCCCCTGGTCAGGTGCTTGTTATGTGACAAAGAGGTTCTCCTTCTTCTGTCCTCTAAAGACACTTTCTGCTTTCACATCTCTTCAGTTTTGCTTGTATGATTTTTCATGATGGACATCCCTTTCAGCAGCTCTTTGTAAGTGTAGTGCATTATTCGTGGGCCAGTTTAAGGCATGCCTTGTCTGTGAAATTTCCTCTGATTTTAGCAGCCGAAAATATCGGCGCCTGTTTCTGAACCATTTTTGTTTGTTAGCCCTTGGCTGTGGCACGTACACAACACCTTCTCTTGTTATTGGTGTTTTTGTTGTATGTGTGTCATCTCTCCCTGGTTAGATTATAAACTCTAGAATTAGAGATTTTCTCATAGGCAATTACAATTTTAAATCTCTGTTGGAAAATATAATTATTTAATAGTCATTTGTTCTTTAAAGGTAGATCTGTTAGAGACTCATTCTTTTAGAGTCCTTTGTCTGGGAATGTCTATTTGCCATTCATTCCCGAAGGATGCTTTTGCTGGATGTAGAATTTGCAGTTGAAGTTCTTTTCTTTCAGCACTTAAAAAATGTGCTTGGGGCTGGCCTGGTGGTGTAGTAGTCAAGTGTGCGAGCTCTGCTTGAGTGGCCTGGGGTTTGTGGGTTCGGATCCTGGATGCAGACCTACACACCGCTCATCAAGCCATGCTGTGGTGGTATCTCACATACAAAATAGAGGAAGATTGGCACAGATGTTAGCTCAGGGCCAATCTTCCTCACCAAAAATAAAGAAATTTATGCTGCTTCCTTTAGTCTTCATAGTTTCAGATGAGAAATTCACTGTCATTCAATTGATGTTCCCTACAGATAGTGTTGTTTCTCTCGGGCAGCTTTCAAGGTTTTTTTGTCTTCAGTTTTCAGAAGTTTAGTTATGATGTTATGATATTTTATCATTGACTCCAGCCTTGGCATGGATTTCTTTGGGTTTATCCTGATTCAGGAGTTTGCTCAGCTTCTTAAATCTATATGTTTGTGACATTCACCAAATTGGGGTAGTTTTAAGCCATTATTTTTTTGAATACTCTTGTAGCCTCACTCCATTTCTCATCTCCTTCTGGGATGCTGATGATAGAAATGTTGGCTCTTTTGTTGTTCTACAGGTTTCTGAGGCCCAGTTCATTTATTCGGCCTGTTTTCTCTCGGTTGTTCAGGTTGAGTGAATTCTCTTGTTCTTTCCTCAACTTCACTGATTCTTTTCTCTTTCATCTCCATTTTACTTTTGAGCCCATCAAGTGAATTTTTATCTCTGTTACTGTATTTTCCAGTTTTGTATAGTTTCTATGTGGTTCTCTTTTGTATCTTTTATTTATTTGCTGCAAATTTCTATTTTTTCATTTGTTTCAACAGAATTTATAATTGAGTGTTGAAATTCTTAATGACTTTTATGCTTTGAAGTCCTTATCAGGTTAATTCCAACATTTGATTTATCTCAGGGTTAGCATCAGTTGATTGGCTTTTCTCATTCAAGTTGTGGTTTTCCTGGTTCTTGGTGTGGTTGGTGGGTTTTGATTATATCTGTTTTGTCTGGTTAGTTTATTCTGGGTCCCATTTAAATCTTTAATTTTAGAAGGTAGTTACCCGGTTTAGTTTTAGCACACAGGTCCTGGCCTACATTTGTGGATTGTGATTGCAATAACAATTTAATTTTCAGGGCCTTTCGGGTGTTATTTTAATCTGCTTGGTTGATCAGGTGTCACTGGAGCTCCCATTGCTCTTGCTGGTACTGGCTGAAGGGGTGCAAAGGGTTTCCCTAGGCCGGGCCACTGGGTGTCTTTTGATGGAGGAAGGTAGACTCAGGCTTCTGGGAACTAGGGCCTTCCCTGAGTGTGGTAGGATACTCCCTGCCTGTGGGGGACGGAGAAGTCTTCTTGATCCAGTCACTTGTTGAGGTGAGATCTCTATACTGGTGCCGTTGGCTTTCCCAAGGTCTCTGTGGAACCAAAGAGGCTTCCTTGGCCAGGCTACTTGTGGCTGGGTTCTTCCTGTTGTGTCCACCTGCCGTCCTGCATATGTCTTGGCTCCCCTAGTTGCTTACTGTTGGTGGGGCTTCTGATAGATCCCTCTTTCAGATGGGATAGGACTTGGCTGACTTTGCAGAGGGACTCTCCTTCTGCCTGGGGTAGGGATGAGCCTACATGGGCTGCCTGCTGTTGTTAGGATGGGGGTTGGGAAACGGCAGGTCTCAGTGGCTGCCTTCTTTGGGTAGGGGGATGCAAGATGCGACACCATTTGCTGTGCTGTTCCTCTGGTCCTGGAGTCACAAACTGGTTTGCTTTCTTCTTACCACGTTTCGGAGTTCTTCTTTGGTTGGTTGGTTTATTATTTCCAGGGTTTATAGTGCTTACTGAAGAGCAGGGAGAAAAAGAGTTTGTGCTCTTGTCCCTAGTCATTCATTTTTTTTTTTTTTCTTCTTCTTCTTCTCCCAAAGCCCCCCAGTACTTAGTTGTATATTCTTGTTGTATGTCCTTCTGGTTGTGCTATGTGGGATGCCACCTCAGCATGGCCTGATGAATGGTGCCACGTCTGCGGCCAGGATCCGAACCAGGGAAACCCTGGGCTGCTGAAGTCGAGTGTGCGAAGTTAACCACTCGGCCCCAGGGGCTGGCCCCACTAGTCATTCATTCTTAAATGTTGGATTCTTAAAAGCAATTAAAAATGTCAGAAAAGCTTAGCATTTATTTTTCTACGTTTAGCAAATCATATCATTGAGCTCTCTTACTTTATACATTAGAAACATGGGACCCAGTCAGGTTAAGTGACTGGTCCAGGGGTCCCATTGCTAGTTTCCTGCAGAATCCAGGCTAGTACGAGGCTTTTGATGAGGAATCCAGTATTTGTTTCATTGTAGCAAACTAAGTCAGAGTTATCTAGAAGAGAACCTTGCAGTGCTGTAGTGTTTTGGACTTCATAGCATTAACACACCAAAGAATTTATACCCCAAATGGAAAACCTATCAGAATACAAGAAGAAAAGAATCCACTCTTAAATTATATTGACTGAGATTGAATGTCATGCTGTGTATTTTTTCCCCATTTTAATACTAATCATTTTTGGTAAAGTCTAAAATAACATACCTTCTGTTTTTACTATAAAATATTTGAATGACCTTATAAAATGTTCCTTCTTGCAAAAGAAGGTTCTATCACCGCTTATCATCACCATTCGTATTCTACTTCAAAGAGAGTAAAAAATATAATTAAGATTGATGACACCACCCAAACAAATTAATATCATAGTTAGGATTCTGTGTGGCTTTTTATGAGATAATCTTTGTGTACTCCACAGCCATTAGAAACTCTGCCAGTATTTCCCCATAGAGCTCCCTCTCTTATATTGCAGAGTCGGAGAAATGGAGAAACCCAGATGGTAACTATTTGGTCATTTGTAATTTTTTTTTGAAGTATCCAGGGTTTTACAGAAAATAGGGTCAGAGCTGAACTGATGCCCAGACTCTTTGGAGATCTGAGATGGGAATCATTTACTTCTTCCGCTGAGACTTCCCCTGAGGCACAGCAAGAATGAGGTAGAATAAACAGAACTAAACACTGGCTCTGTTTAATGTCATGTGGGGAATGATGACCGAAGGGGCCTGAGGAAGGGGTGGAACTGCCTCCCTTCTTGTGCACTTGTTCCTCTCTTTCTGCTTTTGTTTTTCTTCCTCTGCCCTACTTGTGTAGTCTTGCTGAAAAGCAGAATCTCTGACCTTTATTGAAGAAGGGAATTAAGCCTATTGGGCTTTGGAGAACTTTTCCCGTCACTCATGGTAAAATTCTAGTATAGGCGATCCATATGCTAAAATCACTTGTTTAGAATTTGGAGTAAAGTTTCATAAAAAATCCCATACAGGATGATGGTTAAGTTTTCATACTGTCTTATCCAAACCATAATATGTGTAGGTGAGCTATGATGCTAAAGATGAGATAGTAGTATTAGTGCTAATAATTCACCCTCTGTTGATTGTTAGCATTGGACAGGACCTTTTTGGACCTCTGTTCTGACTCTCACCCTCAGCAGAGTGGCTTTGTAATACAAGTAGTGGTGATGTGTCATAATTGCCTGCAAGGAGGCTGCCCATTCTATGATAGTTGGCAAGTTCTGCTTTACCCTAAACCAAATCTGCTCCCTTTGGCTTCCACCTATATATATTGGCTTTTGGATGAATCTCTAGGACCATGCAGAAGAATGTAAGAATTGTTCTAATCAATGTCCCTCGAAATTCGAAGACAGAAGTTATGACTCTGCCTTCTCAAGATTGCATCTTAATCGATGGGGTTTTTGGACTCCTCATCATCCTGATAACATTTTCTTGGATGTTCGATTTTGCCAATGTCCCTTTAAAATGTGATCCAGGCTAAACACAGTGGCCCTTAGTTTTCTTACTCATGCAAGGAATATTATTTTAAAAAAAAACAAACCCTAAAAACACAAAACAAGCTTGTAAGAAATAACCATGTTGTATAATACCATGTATAGAAAGGGACATTTCTGAACTTGAATCTTCTCCTACCCTTTCTGTGTCTGTTCCCTCATTTGTAGAGTAGTAACTGCAATGTGTCTTGCCGAGCCATTACCTATGTTAGAGATCCTGTGTGTCAGGGATCCAAACTTGGATGTCTGCACTGGCCTGGAAAGTCAGTCTGTGGCCAGCTGGTTATAAGGAGTGGGAGATTTAAAATCACTGTACTGTGTTGCTGTTTCTGTGTTATCTCTGGGAAACCACTTCTCCTTTTCATGGCACTCTCCAAGTGCCTAGTTGCTACAGCTTGGGGCTCTCCTTTGCTCTATGGAGGTTTAATGTGATATGTAAAAGTTGGGTATCTGTAATTTCCATTCATCAGCTTCTCCATTTTTTAAAAAGCTAGTTCTTAGAAAACCAAAGCAAAACAATAATCTAGAAGTTAGAATGAATGATCTTACTCATATAGTATTGCTTATAGAGTACATAACTTATAAACCTTATGCTAATACAAAGTGCTAATCTAAGAGCTGTCTCAATATAACTTGGTACACTTAAAAGAGGCCCACAAGTTTTGTATGCATACAGTATTTTCCACACTGTGAGCCCTTTATTATAATAAAATGTATGTTTACTTATAAAATTTATAATTCCATTCAATGACCTCTTTATTTATGTTTATTTATCTCAAAAGAGCTACTAGGTTTGTCCAAAAGATTAGAGATCAGAAGATGCCTTACACGTCTTCAACTCACTATACCAGAGGCCTCTGTTGTCTTTCTCTTTTCTCTTAAAAAATGCTGGTACGGCTCAATGTAGTGATTTTATCACCCATTAAGTCACAAATGGCACTTTGAAAAATGCTGGTCTGGTTCAGTGCAACTCAGAGCGTGACCTATGGATTGATGTTAGTCTGCAGACTGTTGGTTTATGACGAGATAAGGTGTTTGCTTCCATCATCAGGGAAGTCTTGCTGTGAAAAAAATACCAGCCAAGCTAAACAGTGTGCTCAGTGACTCAGTTAATTCTGTCCAAATTCCTTGTCGCTCAGAGACCCTGTGACAAACAGTTCAGGGACTGGTACTTTGAGTAGCTTCGCCTGCAGGTACCACAAAACTTCCTTTGTCACTCTGTTCTTAGTGGTGTGGCTATCAGCTTTCCAAGCCTCTAGTAGATTTGAAACCAGCTGAGAGGATGCTACATTAATTTGATACATCAGTTAAACTCAGTAGCCCAGTGCCATTTAGTGTGGAGAAAGTAACTGCCAGAGTTTGGGAATGAAAAGATCATGGAGTTGGGAATCAGAGACCTGCATTGAATTCTGGTTTTGTTGGGTGACCTATTTCACTTCTGTAAGTGTCGTCCTCCACTCTATCTATAAAATGGGGCTCTAATATTGACCTTTTAGGATGATTCTAAGGATTAGGAGTGATCTTTATATAATATACCCAGCATAATAGTAGATGATTTTGTTGTTAGAAAGAGTTATGAAATGATAAAGTTCTGAGAAAGAGAAATAATGGGGTGATTTCTTGTATTAGTAATAAAAAGTATCACATGAGACCATGGTGTAAAATGTGGCACAGAAAGAGAGACAAAGGAGCAGAATAACTCAGAGTTGCCAGGATTAAGTTTAATTTTCTTCTAAAATGCTCAGGGATGTAAAAGGATGGATGCTTTTTAAGTGTGCAAATGACAGAAAAAAGTTCTTCAAAATAATGGAAAAAATTTGACTACCTAAAAACATACAGAATTCAAAATCATAATCCAAAAAAGAGGCCACAAAAATAAGAGGGAAAATACTTAAAACAAAATTATTATATATCAAACTTGTTGGAGAAGATAGAGAAAATGAAGACAGTCTGTTAATGGCAGTTTACACCATAGAGATACTCATAATCAAGGAAATAAAAATTAAAGATTGGAAAGTACCAAAAAAAGAATTCTGAAAAATGTTGAGCAAATGGAATAATGAACTCCCATGTAACCATTACCTCCTTCCAGGAATTATGAGGTCATAGCCAAGTGCTGAGGTATAATTCAGGCTTGATATGAAGATGTCTATTAGTCAAGTTCATAACTTACAGATTTGATCCTTGGGTTTCTAGGTGCTTAAATTTACAAGAATTATATTTATATTATGTCTTTGTCTTATCAGTTTGTGGAAAAATGAAATGCAATATTTCCTTTTGGAAGCTTTCCATCTCTGATTCAGCTTTTTCTTTCCCTCTATGCTAACTGTCCCTGTGATAAATTTACTTTCTGTGAAATAACTTGGTGAATAAAGGATGTTGGCTGATCTCTTGCTAAGTGTCCTTTGAACTGGAGCCTGGAAGTTTATTAATGAGCCAAAAAAGTTCACAAAAGTCCTTACCTTTCCTTTGCTTGTCTGTGTGTATAGTTTTGGTCAGGGGAAGGGGTATCAATCATGTAATTAAATTTAGATTAATAATAATAAAAAATTTATTGGGAAAATATGCTTTACGGACATGTGGATCTTTGACCAATATATAGACAATTATTTCTTGTGTATCTTAACATGATCTTTTTAGCTATCTGCTGATGTGGAATGAAAAGCAGATGAAATTGGGAACTCTGGATTGCATATACTGCAGTTGTGTGTGTCTACTGTGTAGACACATGTCTATATCTGTGGAGCCTCAGCTATTAAAGCAGTGAGGGGTGAGCCCACCAGAGCTTGGAGAGGTGCAGGGAGTTTATAATGCAGGTTTTGCTGGAGTTTTGGAGGAGGTGAGAGAAGAGTGTTTCAGGCAGAAGGCAGGGCAGGTGCAAAGAACCCAAGGAAGGGAAGAACTCTGGCATTTCCACCCACCCCAGGGATAGAAGGGAGGCTGATGAAGGTGGAGTTGGGTGAGACTGGAGGGTGAATGAGGCTGGAGAGCTAAGCAGAGACCAGATCATACAGGGTGTTTTAGACCTTTAGTTTGGAGTTTGGGTTTTCTCCTCAATACAACAGAATGGTGGGGAAGATTTAAGCTGGGGGGTGAGGAGGTCCGATTTATATTTTCAGTTAACTTTTGCTGCTGTGTGGAAATTGGGCTGAAGGGGAAGGAGTGGAGTGGAGTGGCCAGTGAGGAGCTGATGGTGGCTGTGTCGAACAGTGTTAAATGTGTTCACAGGGGGGACAGAGAAGTGAGCAGATCCACAGGGTGTTGTGGATGTAGAGTGGATGGAAGGGGTTAAGGGAAAGGGAGGGATCAGGATGATTTGTCAGAGAGCTACTTCTTGCCAAATCTGACAGCCTTACAAAACATTTGGCACTTTCGAGCATTCTCAATTTTGTGTCTTCTCTGGTTCTGCGCACTTCTTGTACCTCATTTTGGCTGCCTTTTTTCTGTTTTTTTTTTTTTTCCTTCTTCCCTCTTTCTCCATTTGTGAGTCTCCTTCGTGGTTTCCTTCGTTTTCAGCTCTAGATTTGCTATACCTTTTCCTTCTAAAAAATCACTATTTATTTCACTTTAATCACCTTTCTGCAGATAACTGACAATTAAACTCTCTGGCCTTGACCTACATCTGCAGCGGCATTCAGAATTTCTGTTAATATGCTACTTTCTGAAAAATCTAAAATGCATTTATTTGTTTCCTCACCTTGAATTGGCTTCCTCTCTTGACTTCCCTTATTTTTTTTCAAATGGTTCCACTGTTCTCTGTCACCCAGACAGGATAACTTAGTAACCTTTGATTCATTATTTTCCTTTACTACAGTTTGTTAAATAAAATTATTTATTCCCAAGTTGTCAGTGAAGAAACAACCTTGGAAGGGTTGTCGCCTGCCCAGGGTCACCCACCTGGTTACTGGTGATGCTAGTGTGTGAGCCCTGGTCTGTTTGACACAAGAACCCATGCTCTCAATCACTGCATCCTACTGTACGCCAAGGAGATTTATGGTAAGGCTTTTCAAAAGGACAACTAACCTTACTTTGTTTGTAAAATATGTCAAATTTTCAGAGGTTGGGACTACTGCTGTTGACAGTAGTTACGCGAGCTACCTGAGTAGCTGATGGCCACTACTATTTTAAATAATGAAATTCAGTATTTGCAAGTGTATGGGTAAATGAGCCCTTTCGTATATTAGTAGGGGAGAAAAAAATGAAGAACCTTCACACACCATTCACTGTCACATGTCTCTTCTTGCCCCCAAAGAAGGGGAGAATGCAAATAACTTTGGATAGCAAATTGTCAAATTTCTTTTGCATCTATAAAAGTAATAATATATGTGCAGTATTTCCAGAGAATTTCTGTTAGCTCTTGTGATCCTGGTTTAACTTGAGGCACAAATGAGGAGCCCCTCCTTAGAGTGGGACTTGTTTTTACTTAAAAAACATCTTGTTTTACTTAAAAAAATTTTTTTTCTTCAAGGAAATAAATATTGAAGCTTTAGTGAGAAATGGGAGAGTTATGCAGAAACTCTTGGCTTTGGTTGGCAACTGAGTTTCTCGTTAGTGCCGTGAAATGGTGATACTCCAGTGGCAGAAGAGTGGAAAAGCTCACATTCATTAAGCCAGATGAACACCTGACATCTAAATCCCTACTGATATTTACTTTGGGCCTTAAGCATACACCATGGTTAACAAGGGAGCTTGTCTTGACATTATCCCCTGCATGTGGTTTTGGTTTTCTTTCTGTCTCCTCTTTCTTAGGACCTTTTGGAAACCACTTTGTTTGCCAAGTTACTATATTCGGTACCGAAATGTTTGAATAATATTATGTTTTAGCGTTGAGCTTAAATCCCTGACTGTAAAAACAATCCTTGCAAATAGTGTTCGTATCTGTATATTGCTTTTAAACCCAAGGTTATCCTATTTTTCTGAGGGGAGAAAAAGGAATCATGATGTATTATTTTGCTGTGGCCGTCATAACAAAGAACCACAGGCTAGGTGGCTTAAACAACGGGAATTTATTGTCTTATAGCCCTGGAGGTTAGAAGTCCAAAATCAAGGTGTTAGCAGAATTGGTTCCTTCTGAGGGCTGTGAGGGAAGGATCTGTTCCAGGCCTCTCTGCTTGGCTTGTGGATGGACATCTTATTCCTATGTCTCTTTACCTTGTCTTTCCCTTATGCGTGTTTCTGTGTACGAATTTCCCCTTTCAAAACGACACCAGTCGTATTGGGTTAGGGCCCACCCTAATGACCTCACTTTAACTTGATTATATCTGTAAAGATCCTTTCTCCAAATAAATTCACATTCTGGGATACTGGGGGTTCGGACTCCAACATATGGATTTGGAGGGGACACAAGTGAACCCATAGCACAGGGGAGCAAGAACACTACTAATTACTACAGCACTTATAGACCAGGCTATCTTGCATTGAAGACACGGAGCTTCAAAGGTGATTGCTATCCTTGGGGAAGTTTTTGCACATAGACCCACCAGATCATTAGGCTGAAACCCCTGAGTCTCACCAGTTGTTGGTACAATTTCCAGAAATTTTTTAAAGAAACCTCTTCATCTCTCACCTGGATCAGGGCAGTAACCCCCTAACTTGTCTTCCTGCTGCCACTCTTTTCCACCCTCAGTCTCTTCTCAGCACAGCAGCCAGAGTGATGCTGTTTAATGTCAGTTTATGTCTCTCCTCTGCTCACAACTCTCCAGAAGCTCCCCATCTTACTCATAATAAAAGCTCAAGTCCTTCCTGAACTGGCCCGCATTATCTTTGGCCTTCTTACCTATTACTCTCGCTGTCCCTCCCTCAGTCGGCTTTGGCCATTCTGGCCTTTTCCTGTGCTGCATCAGCCCTGTGTGGAACTGCTCCCTCTGTCTGGAAAGGCTACTCCACAGTTGTTTGTGGGACGTGCTCCTTTCATCCTTCAAGTCTTTGCTTGAATGACGTCTTTTCTATGAGATCTGCTTGGATCTGCCCAACCTCTCCCCAGGCATTTCCATCCTCCTAACCTTTCTTTGTTTTTCTCCATGGTACTTACCAGCTCCCAGCATACCACGTAATTTGCTTATGTTTTGTTATCTGTCTTTTTTCAAACACTCCCTCCCAACTTGGCCTGTCCCCACTTCTCACCTCAATTTGTGTGATTTGTTTGTTGCTATATCCCCTGTGCTTATAACACAGCCTGGCAAATATTTGGATGAATAAGCAACACAAGTGGAATGTGGATGTAGAGAATAAGGAATGGAATACTGAGACAGTAACACTGGAATTCTGGCCACTTGGGTTCCTGGAAGTATAGCAATGAGATGAGGGTAGATGGGATGAAGGAGGAGAACAAAATGGTTCACTGATTCAGGAATGTGTGTGTGCTTGTTTCTGTCATTTTGATAAATAAACTTGTGATCATTTTATTCTTTTGTACTACATTATTTTTAAAAATTTGCTATGGAAGTTGCAAGGATAGAATAATGAACATTGATATACCCTTTCTTAGACTCATTGATCATTTAACGTTTTGAGGCATTTACTTCCTCTCTTTCTCTCTGTCCATACATATTCCATGTGTCCGTGTCTCTGGCTGGCCTGTGGGGGCGGTTCTTGGGTCAGCTGCCTATCCCTATTCATTCAGCCCTAATGAACTCAGCGTAGGGTCCTGTGCTACAAAACCTGCCCATGTAGTAAGCGAGGGCTCTGGGTCAAGCAGTTTGCTTGAGGAGGGAAAGTGAGAGGTCACGTGCTAGTTAGACGGGACATTCTGGTTATTTTCAGTTTCTGGATATGAAATCAAATGCTTACTATATGTTTTGCCTGAAACCACATACCTGGAATCTGGCAGAGATGGTATTTGAACCCAGATCTGTAACGTTATAGAGCTCTTCTCCTTTTCATAAACCACACTGCCTCTAGTTTACTATTTCTCATCTGTAAAGTAGGGTGGTTAGACTAGATTGTCTCTAAATGTCTCTAAGGTTACGTTCCCTGCTAAAGTTAGTTAATTTAGGCCAGGACTTGAAATCCAAATGCCTCCAGGGGCCAGATAGATATTTTAAATATGTGAGGCTGATGAGTAGAAGACAGTAGAGAGCGATGGGACCAACGGTAACCAGAGGGTTTGAGAGATTGAAATTCAAATCTTAATGAAAGGCATGGCCAAATAAATAAGTCTACAGGACCACCAGTTTTTGATGCTCAGATTTAGGTACTTCCCTGGAAATGTCAAGCCATCCTGATTTGCAGCATGCAGTCTTGTCATTACAGTGTTTGTTGGCCCATCAGTCCTTCTTGTTTTCTATGAAGCCTAATTAGAGAAGGTGGAGGTTGGGAGCTTGTTGCTCTGGATATTCTTTTTCATACATAAGGACTTCATCTTATCCCAAAACACACATACACACATCGTTTGTAGCCCTTCTCCTTTGCAGCTTTCCAACTGTTAGACCATGTGCTCTTCACTGACAGGTGCACGTGTTACTGTCATTCTGCGCCTCACGAAAACTAAGATTGCTGGATTCTAGTTGGAGCTCTCCTTGAAGTAGGTGTATGAAATTGAGCTAGTTGTACAAAGTTGTGCTTTCATTTCCCAACTGTAAAGTGAAGGTGAGAGACTCTGTCAGTGATTTTCAGATTGGGTTCTGCAGGGTGCAGTGTCACCAGGGAGCAGTCTGTGGGCGATGGCTCCTTCATGCTGCCTCTACCTGAGCAGCTTGGATTACCTCTTGGTTCTACTGCTTACTCGTTGTATGATCTTGGGCAAGTTGCTTAACCTGCATGTGTCTCAGTTTCCTCCTCTGTAAAGTGGGCGTAATAATAGAAGCTGCCTCTTAGAGTGGTTGTGATACTTAAATGAATCAATAAATGTAGAGTGTTTAGGGGAGTACCTGGCATTATAAGGTATGGTAAGCAGAATAATGGCTCTCCAAAGATGTCCCTTCTTAATCCCGGAAGCTGTGAATGTGTTATTTTACATGGCAAAAGGGACTTTGCAGATGAGATTAAGGACCTTGAGATGGTGAGATTATCCTGGGTCATCATGGTGGGTCCATTGTAATCACACTGGTCCTTAAAAGAGTCAAAGAAGGAGATGTGATGACAGAAGCAGAGGTCAGAGTGATGCGACTAGTGACTTGGGGGGCCACGAGCCAAGGAATTTGGGCATTCTCTAGAAGGTGGAAAAGGCAAGAAAACGAATTCTCCCCTAGAGCCTCCAGAAGGAAGGCACCTTGTGTGAGAGCCGTTTTGGACTTCTGACCTCCAGAAATAGAAGAGAATAAATTTGTGTGTTTTAAGCCACTAAGTTTGTGGTAATTAGTTACAGCAGCCTTAGGAAAGTAATACATAAGTGTTAGCTGTTTTTTCTGTTCTCACTCTAAGTAAGATTTCCTTTGATCGAAGGGATCTTTGGCCAAAGACAGTTTGAAAACCAGTAGGCCAGGTGACGACCAGCATGCCCTTCTCAGCCGATACCTGTTGTGGCAGGTGCTGTCTCTGTTCACAGAACCCTGCCCGAGTAGACTCTGCATTTACTGAATGTGTTCAGTGCGGCTGAAGTCTGGAATAAGGTGTTGCAGAGGTTGGGTGGTGGTCTCCCATGTGGACCTGCCTGTGGGGTTCTGTGCAGTGCCCAGGTCACTCCCTTCCTAAGTGTTCTTCGTAGTTAATTGGTTATTTTGGTAAACAGTATCTGGTTGCCTGTTATGTACAGTATTGGGTCTTGTGTCCTGCAGTCCAGGTTTATGCATCTATTTTGAGATGCATGCATCTTCGTGGAGTCACTTTGTTGTCCTTTGTATCCCATAAATTTGTCAATTCAAGTCCTTCCAGTGACTTTAGAAGGTGTTTATGATTAAGAAGAACTCACTGCACAGACACTCCCGTTGGGCTGGAATTGGGTAGTTAGGGCCAGGAATGCCTTCACCGAACAGTTGCAGAGACTGCGCTGGCCCTTGAGCAGCTCCTGGAACAGCCTGTGATTTGGCCTTCAAGCCTCGACTAGTCCAGTAATGCACTTGGGCTTGTGAGATGTTTGCACTATCTTTTAAATCTGCAAAATGAGTTATTTACGTTCTTTTTTGACTCCTACTGAGAGGCCATAATGCTGTTCTTTTATATTGTGCTGCTGCCAGTTTTGTAAATCTGGAAAATATGAAGGAAAATATGAAGGCCGTCCACAGTCCTAGAGGAATTTTGTTTCACTTCCAGGGTACTTGGATTAACATCAGCATTATATCCTTGGCATGAGTCTGGCATGAAAGATATTAAGTTCTTAGAATCTGTACCCTGTTTCTCTCTAAATAAAACGTTGAGGAATTTTGGTACGTGTTTTGATGTGCAGAAGGGGTGGCAGAGCTTCGCTTGGCAGAGCTTTTGCATATTTGATAATCTGGTTATTTGGGCCTCTGCATGCAGAGGAATGTGAGCTTCTAGGTGCAAGTTGCCTATTTGAAAAAAGGTTTTAGAATCCAATATGGGTTTGTGGAGAATCCTGTATTTCAAATTTAATGAGTGAGACAGGTGCATTTATTTTCTGTTTCATTTTTCTTTTCAAGCCCAGAATTATAGAACTTGCTGCATTTTCTCAAGTGTCCCCATTAGTGCTTTGGTTGATGGGGTGGGAAGTTGCAGGATGGTAGTTACAACCTTATTACAGGGTCAGGCTTGTAACTTAAGGGGTTATAATGTACGCAGAGGGCTGCCTAGAAGTGTGGTCAGAGTAGAGCACACTGAATAGAGAGGTTTCCCATCCACCCGCTCCAAGTGTCTGTATGTGTCTCATAGTTCATGGTCGTCACTGAAAACTGTTAACACGTGGCTGTGCTGTAAGAAATAATTTTCTCATTTGTAAAGTCATCAAGGGCGAGCACTGGCGATGCCGGTCAGTGTCTGGAGGCACTCCGAACCTGGAGTTAAACCATACTTGGATCTCTCCACGTGGTCTTCTGCATCTTAAACTCCCCACATCTCAAACTACTCCTAGCCCAGGGAAGAGTTACATTGCCTGTGTTTTCTCTCCCACTTGTCTGCAGATCGAAGACCTAGAAATTCCAGTCTGGGAGACTCTGAAGTGTCAAGTTCATTTGAAAGAGTGCAAGTCACACTGTTTCTTTTAAGGTAGCTGTGCTTTCTGTGCACACTCAGGCTTGGCGTTATCCACCAATATCTGCCAGCCTTGAAGGTGTTTCAGGAGAGTAGTGTTAATTCACAGCAATTAGTAGGCAGGAGAGGGTGGGGGGTGAGGGAGGCACACGTATATGAATTTTCCAGTTAGTTAGAATTCTACATTAGAGCCAGTTAGATAAGTAGTTGAGATCTGGGCAAGGGACCTGGGAATAAAGTTAAAGCTGAGAGTCGGAATGACATGGAAAGGACATTGGTGGAAGCTTGAGAGACCAAGGAGTTGGTCCTTCGCTTCCAGGACTTATGACTAGCAGTCTCAAGAGGTCTGTGACTTTGATCGAGTTGCTAGTCCATCTTTGAACCTACTTAAGCCATTTGTAAAAATAAGGTAACACCAACGCCTGCCCAGCACGCTGATTACAAGGAGTAAATGAAATAATATTCGTAAGTCCCATCCTGTGGGCCTCTCACCATCTTCCCCCAGTGAAGGAATGTTGCCAGCCTTTGCAACTTGTGAAATAAAGACTGGTTGAGTGTTATGTGCAATGATATTGGAAAAAAAACCATTCTTTGCACAAAGTATCTTGGTGCTTATTTAATGGACTGTACTAAATGTAAACTGTCTTATGATTTTATGTTATGTTTGGAAAGGCAGATAGCTATAAAAGTATAAACTACATGGCAGAATAAGTAAATTTAAAATGTTCTAAATAACGAAAAGGTGATTATTAAAAGGAATGAGTTTGGTGTAGTCAGATTTTTAAACAATAAAAATTTTGCATAACAAACTCTAATAACACCAGAAGGAAGTTAGTAGAAAGGAAAAATGATTATATTCTAAGTAAAGAATTGATGTGAGTATAGTACTTAGGGCAGAGGAAAGACAGAAAGCACGCTATTTACATAGAGAGAAAAATATCATATTAGCTGTGTAAATTAACCCAGATTTAATCTGCTATTGTAAACATTTCCAACTAGTAAAATTAGGAATTATGAAATGTTGACAAACTGATGCATTTACGTTTTAATTTTTTAGAGAGCATCCTGCCCTGACCATATGAAACATGATCTTTAAAGGACCCTTTGACCTGGTGATTTCGGATAAAATACTCAAAGGAAACAACTCCAGAAGGGAAAAATATAATTTATACCAGTATTTATAAACGTATGTACTATATATGAATAAGTAAATGCAAACATACACATATACACACGTGAATGGGACCACTTTACATGCCCCTATTCAGAACTAGCAAAGCAAACATTAGCAAAATGGAATAATGTAAAGTTATTAAAAATGATAGTAAATCCACACACTATTAATATTTAGAAATAGGTGCATGAAATAAATTAAAAAAGAAAAACCCTGTTATGGTCCCTGTTTCAGGGATGTAGTTGATTACTGCCTCAGTGATGCGATATGCTAGAGTGAGAAAATAGATAACCACGAGTAAATATTACTCATTAAATAAGTTAATTTCAGTAATAAGTGCTATGAAGAAATACAAAGCAGCAATGGTATAGAGGGAGATTTAGGGCAGAGGGGTGACACTATTTCAGAGAGGATGGTGAGAAGAGGAGGGTACTGCGAGCTGAGCCATCAGCATTGAGGAGTGAACCAAGGGAAAGGAGGGGGTAGGGAGGGAGCGTTGCAGGTGGAGGAAGCAGCAAGTTTAAGGGTGTCAGGCTGGAATGAGTTTGGCATGTGTGAACCAAGGGCAGGCCAGTGTAGCTAGATCTTAGAGGATAATTATATGTTTACCTGGATTATGATAGAAACTTAATTACTTTGGAATGCCCTAAATAGTTAGGCTTTACTTGTTTATGGTTTCAAAAATTTTATTTTTTAGTTGTGAAACTATGGCAAAAATACGGAAGTATATGAAACAAACATACATTTTAAGGAAGAACGGTAAAGCAAATGTCTACAGACTCACCACTGGGTTATGAATTAAAATACCTTTAATCCCCTTGGAGCTTTCTGACTGCATTGCCCTCCCTTGCCCCCAGGTAAACGTTATGTGACTTTTGAGATGAGGATTGACTTGCTATTCTCTAATTTTGTGGCCTATATACATCCCAAACATAATTTAGTGTAGCTTGTTTGGACTTGTTTGAAAGAACCATACTGTGTGTATTCTTTTGTCACTTGCTTCTTTCTCTCCAAATTGTGAATCATGTGCTTTGATACACGAATTTATCATTTTTACTCTATGGTGTATGAATATACTATAATTTAGTTATTTGTTCTACTGTTGATTGCTATTTGTTTTTTCTAGTGTTTGGCTCTTGTTGTGATCAGTTCTGCTGTGGATTTTCTAGTACACGTCTACAAGTGTACATGTGCAAGAGTTTATCTTGGAAATTTACCTCGAAGGCCAATTTCTGGTTTATAGGATATCATCAAATTGCTTAGAAGATGCCAAGGGACTTAAAAACTTATACCAACTTTTACTCTTGCGAGCAGTATATGAGGATTTCTGTTGCTTCACATATAGAGTTACGCCAACACTTCAGGTTGCCAGACTTATTAGTTTTTGCCAATCTCATGAGGGTCTTGAGGTTTTAATTTTCACTTTTAGTATCACTAATGAGTTTGAACACCTTTTCATGTGATTACAGACCATTTGGATTTCCTGCATTTCTTTTTTGAGAAGGGCCTTTTCAAATGTTTTGCTAAATTTTTTATTGGAGTGTCTGTCTTACCTCATTGATTTATAGCTATTACTTATACCTTATATATAAGGGTATGCACTTCATTCTTTTTATGTCTTTAAAATTTTCACACAGTTTTATTAATCTTGCTAGGTTAATTTATTGCTTTGGAAAAATCACCCCAAAACCCAGTGGCTTAAACAGCAGCCATTTATTTATTTCAGTGTGGTCTCATCTGGACCACCTCCCACATGGACAGGAAAGCTCTGCTTCTGTGTGTTGGCTCTGTGACCAGTGGGGCAGTAAGTAGGGGGACTGGGCCCAAGTCTTTCGTCAAGCAGTGGGCTACCTGGGCTTGTTCACATGGAGGCCTGAGGCTTCCGAGAGAGTCAGGCAGAGGTATACACAGTTTCTTGAGGTGGGCGCTCTGGATTAGCACAGTGTCACTTTCCAGCCCAGATTCAAGGGGAGGGAAAATGGACTCTGCCTACTGCTGGAGTTCCTGCAAAGTCACCTTGAAAAGAGAAGTGCCTACAAGGAGGGATGGAGAATTGTGACCGTGGTTGCAATCCGTCACATTTTACAGTATGGTTTGTGCTTTTCTTCCATAATCCAGGGGTAAGAAATTACAATCCTATATCATCTTCTAAAAATTTTATGGTTTAGCCTTTCACATTTAGGTCTTTCAATCTGTTTTTTTTTTTTTCTATTTTAAAGAGAAAAAGAACTTGAGAACAGCAAGATAAACATGAATTAGAGGAAAAATGAAGTTGGAAAAACCATGACAGTGGGATGTTGATCATGGGGGAGGCTATGCATGTGTGGGGGCAGAGGGGAGATGGAAAATCTCTGACTTTCTGACCAATTTACTGTGAACCTAAAAGTACTCTAAGAAGCATAGTCTATTAATAAAAAATTAAAAAATAATACCAAACTGTGACAGCAGCTGAAAGAGCTGGTGAGCATTATTAGAAAGTTTAAGAAGTGAGAGAAAGCAGCTTGTCCAGGAGGGGGCTGGGGAGCCATTGCAGTTAATGATTGGGGGTAAAGAGCTGGTTTAAAAAAAAAATCAGGTAATATTTTTTAATGTAAAAATAAGAATCTTTTGCTTTCATTCCTTGTTAGCTATAATATAATGACTAAAAGAAAGAGAAAATTGCTCCTACTATCTTGCCATTTTATTAAAAATAGGCTTCAGTTTTTATATTGTTTGCTTCACTTTCTTGTCCATATTTATTTTTTGCATGAGTACTCCGATCAGCAGTTATGGGTTGCATTTTATTTATTTCAACTTTTCAGTTTGTTTGACATGAAATTGTACTTTAACACAATCTGTCAGTATTCATTGTACGGAGACAAGAACTGTAAGGAGTGCCGGAGTTGGTGAGCAGCTTCTTAGAAAGTACATGATGGGGCCGGCCTTGTGGCACAGCAAAGTTCCCATGTTCCGCTTTGGCGGCCCGGGGTTTACCGGTTCAGATCCCGGGTGTGGACCTATGCACGTCTTGTCAGGCCATGCTGTGGCAGTGGTCCCACATATATAGCAGAGGAAGATGGGCACAGATGTTAGCTCAGGGCCAATCTTCCTCAGCGAAAAGAGGAGGATTGGCGGCAGATGTTAGCTCAGGGCTAATCTTCCTCAAAACAAAAAAAAGGAAAGTACTTGAGACCAGAGGCAGGATTGCACTCTGGTCAGGGCAAAGCTTTGGATAAATGGCTCTGGAGTAGCATCAAGCCTTTGTTGTTGTAGTTGCTGTGCAACTTTGTGCAGGTTATTTAACACCTGTGAGCTTTAGCACTCCATTATAAAATGGAGATAATCTTATAACTCTCTCAAAAGTATTGAATGAGACCAAAAAAAAAAAAAGGTATATCGCTTGGCATTGTGTGTGGCCCATAAAATAAATGGTAGCCTGTTTTAGAAGTAGGGTTTTCCACTATTTTCTATTAATCTCCGATAAAAAAGATGTGGTCTATAGGTCTTTTGCAGAATGTCTTCTTTCTCCCACTTAAGCTTGGCCTTTAGTGACCTCCCTGCTGCTGTTTTTCTTTGAAAACTCTTTGAATCTTCTGGGTTTCTCTGGCTGGAGTTTGACAGTCAGTTAAGGGCATCTGGTTGGCTGACTTTGAGCTTTGAGACCCTTACATTTGAAACTTTGGCAGCCAGCGGGTCTCATCAAGCCCTGGGAGATGCTGTCAGGTGTGTGTGTTCCTAATCGTAGCCTGAACTTTTGAATTGGGCAAGTTCTGACCTGAGTGAGCGGAGACAGGAAAGTGCTTTAGGGAATGACGTGAAGCAGTCAGATCTGAGGAGGAACGGGGTGGAGGAGGGAATAAAGGTTTCTGCAGCACCTGCTCTGTGCCTGAGTGTAGAATAGAAGACAGAAGCAACCCAGGGAGGATGCCAGGCGGCGGCAGACGATGGGCCCCTTGACAAAGCAGTTGGGTTGTGCCTCCCTGTGGACTGAGTGGAGGAGAGCTCTACAGCTGTATTGTCCTTAGAAGGAATAAATTTCTTCTAAGCCTTGACTTAAAACAAGGACCCAAGTAATCATTAAATTGGTCTTTTTAGGTCTTTCAGCAGCCCAGCGGAAGTTTGCTCATTCACTCAGAGACTTTAAATTTGAGTTTATTGGGGATGCGGAGACGGATGATGAACGCTGCATAGGTATGTAAAGATGAGGTTTTGGTTTGCTTTTCTCTGCTTTGACCACCAAATAATCATTCCTTTCTCTTAACAGATGCTTCCTTACGTGAATTTTCTAATTTTTTGAAGAATCTGGAAGAACAGAGAGAGATTATGGTGAGTTGTGGAAAGTAAATTAATAAGTCCAACTTCAAGCAGGGAAAATCTAGGTTTAGAAGCTGCTTCTGCTCAAAGTTCTGATGCATTTATCCATGGATGAAGTAGTGCATAGTGGTGCAAAGAGCCCTGGATGAGGTCTGGTGAGCCCAGATTTCTAGTTCCACAGTGTGCTGACTGTGGTGAAAACTTGGACAAGTTGCTAGACCTCTAGACCAAGGCCCTGTTTCTTCATCTGTAAAATAGTGGATTGGACTATATCAGTGCTTCCTAAATTTTTTTTAGCAGTGGAGTATTTTCATTTAAATCAAGTCTCAAGCAGAACCTTAATATATCAAGAGGATAAAAGCAGAAAAGCTTATGTAGACGCTGAAGGACAGAGGACAATGTTAGAGCTGACTCTCACTTCTGTAGATTTTCTAGGCTGTTTGGAGAGGGAGACAACTTGGGCCTGGAAGTCTTTAAAATCCCACTTTGCCTTGAGATTCATGATGACAACAGTAATAATAATAGCTGCCTCCACTGGATGTTCTCCACGTGCCCAATGCTGTGCTGAGTGCATTGAGTGGATGATTTTATTTAACAAAGCTCAGCAATGGATTTTGAGGGTATTGAATAATATTTACTCATCTTTCTTAAAAGCTTGTGTTTCCCTCCTAATGACTGATATTCATTCATTCAACAAAGATTTACAGTAGGATTGACACTGATATGACACACTATCCATTCTCGTCAGTTTTTTCAGGCTTTAAAAGAATGACAAACTTTTTCCCATGTTCTTGAGGATGAGTACTACCTAGAATTATATTAGAATGAAAGTGTGTGAGTGGGTTCAGATGTGATGATAATAATAATACCGAACATGACAGCTGAGATAGTTTACTGTGTGCCCCTTAGTGGTCTAAGCTGTTTACCTAATCATAAGTCAGTTAATTCTCACATCAACCCTATCTGTTGTTGCCTCCTATTTTACAAGTGTGGAAATTGAGGCACAGTACCTTGCCTAAGATGACATAGCAGCTAAGACATAGAGCTGGTATATGACAGAACTGGGCATTCTGAACCTTCCGCCACTGTGGCCAATGTTTTAGATGTTACTGTCATCTTCTGGGTGGAGGCCAGTGGGGATCTGTCTGGTAGAGTTGCAGTAGGGAAGAAAGGAAGCAGTAGGAGGAGGGCACTGATTTTGACTTAAAGGTGACAGGGACATATGGCCTCTAGAAGTCCTAGTGTAATTAGCGCTGTACCCTAGTTCTGAGATAATTTGTATATGTTACCGTAGAGGACATGTGAAGGTACTGTGGTCCCATTAGGTTTTCCTGGCACAAACTGTGACATTATTCATTATTGTTCATTATTCTGTGATCAATTATTCATGTGATCCTGTAGTCACTGATTTTTCAGCTGTGATAGTGGCTAAAAATAGTGCCATGACGTCATCAGTCTACTACATAAGGTGGGTCTGGGGGTGTGGGTGGCAACAAAAAGTGCATGTTCTTAGTTTATGTTAATAGTAGTAACCTTTTTGTTCTCAACCCTCTTTGATACTTAGTTATACTTTTCCTGGGATCCTGAGCCTTCAGCAAATATGTATTTGATCTCGTTTTATGTTCCAGTCACTGTTTAGAACCTGAGCACACAAAGGCAACAAAGCAAAATCCCTGCCCTTACGGAGGTTACATTCTAGAAAAGGCATGTGATAAATAAACAAACATATAATACCTTCTCTGGCAGCTATAATTGCTACAAAATGAAATAAAGAAGAGTAAGGAGCCAGAGAGTGGGATGGGACACTATTACATCCAGAGTGGTGAGGGAAGGCCTTTTTGGCGGAGAACTGTATGAGGTATCCTGGTGTCTGTGGGAGGACAGTTCTGGGTGGAGTGGTGCTGGATTTTAGCTTTACCAAAATACTGAGTGATCACTGCCTGTCTTGATATTCTGTTTCCATTTTATGTTCCTTGAGATGAATTGACCAGGTCAAAAAATTGGAATGTGGTCTTAGCTCCAGGCTGTCTCACAGAGAGAGTGTGGTTCTCAGAGCTCTTGTTAGCCGGCTTATTGATGTAATCTTCGGCTGTGATGGGGGTCAGTATGGTCTCTGTCTTAGGTAGGATGAGGATGGCAGGGCTGGGTTTCCTGTGCAGGGTAGATGTGGGCATAGGATGTTGTCTGTAAGGCCACAAACCTCAGAGAGGAATGGGATGGTATGTTACAACCCATTTGTGGATAGTAGGAAGCTATTCAAAGCCAGAAGGCAGTAGGGGACAGCTACGACTAGCCATAAAGTTAGCTGGAGCACCTAATGCTTTCTCTCTCTTTCTCTCTTTTTTCTTTTACCTTTTTATTTTGGAAAATTTCAGGCATGTATAAAAGTAGAAAAATAAAATTAAACTAAAAGTACTCAAAACCCAGCTTTAATAACCATTGCCACACAACCAATCTTGCTTCTCCTGTACGCCTCACTACCTCACTAACCACCCCATTATTCTGACAGAAAGCCTGGAATATCGTTTCATCCATAAATACCTTAGTATATAGCTCTAAAAGATAACTCTCTTTTTGAACCACAATATCCTTGTCACACCTAACAACAAACAAATAGTAATACCTTAATATTGCAAAGGATTAGGTTGTATTCAGTTTTTTTCTGATATTCATTCACAGTTTGTCCCTCCCTTCCCCAACAGTTGGTTTATCTGAATCTGGATCCAAACACATTATATTTAGTTGATGTTTCTAAGTCTCTGTTAATCTGTAGGTTTTTCTTTCTCCCTTTTTTCCCTTGGTAAGAATTCCTGATACTTTCCTATTAGCTTTAAAAGACCTTTAAAATAGTACTGCTTCCTAAGTTATCAGTGAGTCATAATAATGAAATTAATAAAAGTTAAAAAAGGTTGGCATTTAACTCATACTGACATTATTTGGGTGTTTCTGTCTCAACTTGATAGTCAGTGATGACTTTTTCTTTTTTTACCATGGAAATTGCATGGAATCATAATGGCTAACTTTGTTTCTTGAAATAGATTGGAACACTTATTAAAAAAAATCTTTGCTGCTTTACTAGATACCAACCTTAAACTTTTGAATAGGAAAAGAAACCTCCCTCAAGAAGTGTCCACTGTAGCCCTGGAGAATAACTGGTAAAAAAGTGAATTAAAACGGACTATACTAAGTGTGATAACAAAGGTATAGAATGTGGCCGCGTGGACCGGGGAGCAGCTGAGCCTCTGCTTGTCAGGAGAGACTTTCTGGAAGAAGGCACATTTGAGCTGGACTTTGTGGGGCAGAGATGCAGAGGAGGACCTTTATGTAATTTAACAAGCTCATACATCCCCACCAAGTGACAGGGGGATAAGGAAGTTCTTTAAGTAGCTAAAATGGATGCCAGGGGATTCTGAGAACTTCTAAAAACTCTTCTTTTACTTAAAATTATTACAACCCAGCAGCACGTTAAAGACCACATATTAAAAAAAAATGCAAAATGACAGCTGTAAAATAGAAGTAGAAATGTTCTAAAATTGGTTCCAAGCATTTAACATAATCTTAGTGGTCACTTAATCTTTAAAAGCACTTAGTATTTTCTGAAATCCTAAAATTAAATGATGGTGCAGCATAATAATTGAATATTCAGGGGCCGACCCTGTGGCCGAGTGGTTAAGTGCACGCCCTCTGCTCCAGCGGCCCAGGGTTTTGCTGGTTTGGATCCTGGGCGTGGACATGGCACCACTCATTAGGCCACGCTGAGGCCATGCCACAACTAGAAGCACCCACAACTGAAAAATATACAACTATGTACTGGGGGGATTTGGGGAGAAAAAGGAAAAATAAAATCTTTAAAAAAAAATTGAATATTCATAGTTAAGCCTGATTCATTAAAATGTTAAAAAATTTTTTTTATATAATATAATCTGTGTTTTAGAAGGCCAAGACCACTGCCAAATATTTTTTTAAAGTTTTCTGTTTCCTAAATAAATGTTAAAATAGGACTTTGGACTTGAAGGAATAAAGTCATCAGTCCAGAAACTCAACGATCAGGAACAAGGTATTCTTTGTTGATTTCGAGCCACCAGGTATATGTATTCACATGCCAAATCTATATACTTCAATAGGCTAGGTTTGTATATTTCAACAAATACTATTGTGTGCCTGCTACATGCCAAGCACTGTGTCAAGAGCTGTAAAGACAAGGGCATAGTTCCTACCCTTGAGTAGGTAACTGTCCGCTGGAGGAGATTGCCAAAAGCATACTTCATGGTAACAGTTATTGGGGAATTTGGGGAAGGCATTTTGGGGACATCATTTCTAATCTGAGTTGATGGATGCATCAGAGTAACCAGGTAAGGAAAGATGGAAGTGAAGTATTCATTTCTTCCTTGAGGGGAAAGCTGAATTTGGGAAAGAGGGAGAGAGATATTTGCATATCCTCTCACTAGTGTCCAGCTCTGTAGCCATTAAAACTGATTGTTGGGGAGGGAAGTGGAAAGAAGCCAGTCTAGGAAGTCAGAATGTTGTCCTCCATTCACAAAAGTCTAGTGTCTGTGAATGGATGTGCAGTGCCCTTTAAAAGGCCAATATTGCCTCTTTCAGGACTGGGTTTTCAAGGGAGTAGTATGTACTGATAATATGGCCAACCTTGACTGTGAAAGTGAGTGACTCGAGTTGGGGAGCCGGGTACAGTTAGTGGCCAGAATTGCTGTGCTCACTTGTGCGTGTTCTCCGAGGGAAGTACTTTGTGGTGTTTCTGCCAGAATTCCAGAGATGTTCTCTCTGGCATGGCAGGACATGGCGTACTTCTCTGAGGTGGGCAGCTGTCCAGGAATTTAGGGACGTTTAAAATAGAGCTGTAGTGTTGATGATGTTCTTTTAAAAACCCTTCATATTGAATTTACTTCTCTACATGTGTCCTTTTATCATATCTTTTGGTTTTCGTCCTTCACCTAAACATGACTGCTCTGTTTCTCAGGGTTATGGCAAATCAGGGCAGTTGTGTGAGGCCCAGAGGATGAGGGAAAGCTTCAGGGAAGAAGGGATGCCCGGAGAGAGTAGGTAGAGCTTGCCAGATGGTGCATGAAAGGCACCTACCTCTCATCCAGAAGGGGCTGGAGGCCGACTGGGCTGGCAAGCAGACGTGAGGAGGTGTCTTGTCCACCAGCTGCAGCCCTTCTCCCACTTGAGCAGGATGACCCTGTGCGTACATCGGCTCTTTAGGCTTTTTGAGACTCTTTTCTTGTTTTTTTATCTTTTTTCCCACCACAGGTTTCACTCTTGTGAAAACACTGGGTCAAGGAGTGCTTGCTGGGTGATTTGCCCTGGGCTTATGGCCTAATGAAGAAGCCACTAGGCTTCTGAATACTGAAGGCTTTTCCTTTCTTTTTTTGTTATTTTAAACAATTTTAATGAGGTATAATTGACTACAATAAACTGTGCACACTTAGAGTGTACAATTTGGTCAGATTTGACGTATGTCTACAGCTGGGAAACCATGTCCACAGTTAAGATAATGAATCTATCCCCTCACCAAAGTTTTTTCGTGTCCTGAAGGCTTTTCTTAATACATAGTTTAGATGCTTCCAGGCAAGAGACAATGGGCATTTCCTCAACCTTGTCTGACTGGCTTCACTCCTTCCTCATCATTCTTTCGTCGTCTCAAGTATCTTACAGAATCATGGGGTTAAGTGATTGCTATGTCTTTTGGGGTTTTTGACACTGATTTTTGTTCTGAACTTTCCACTATTTTTTTTTCCTTCAAAAGTTCTTCATGATATTATTAAAATAATATGTTGGTTAAAATGAACTAAATATCTCTTACCTGTTGGGAGAAATTTTCGTGATGTTCTTTCTTTAGTATACCTGAGGGCACTGGTTCTCAAAACTTGGTCCCTGGTCCAACAGCATCAGCATCCCCTGGGAACATGCTAGAAATGTAAACTCTTGTGCCTCACTCCAGACCTACTGAATCAGAAACTCTGGGGTAGGGCCCATCAGTCTGTGTTAATAATCCCCTTGGGTTATTGGGAAGCATGCTTATGTCAGAACCACTGGCCCAGGGTGCCAGTGAAATCTCTTCTGGCATTTCTAGCCTTGGAGCTAGATCTGTTTGAAAATTGGGAACGGTATAAATTGCTTTTTAATAACTTTATGTCTACCTGGAGGTGAAAATAGACTTTAAAAATCTAAGCTTTTACCTGTCATTTCCAAAGGATTTTGGACTATATCTAGTTTATTTAGTTTGATGGAACAGGTTTCTGTTGTTAGGAATTTGTGTTACTTAATTTGTGTTTAGTGTTGCTTATGAGTTTCCATAACGTGGTAAGTACCTAAGGCATTACATGCCATTGGAAAGACTGTGCCTTTAGTTTCATCTTATTATAATATTTTATGTGGTATATCAAACTTGTTTTAATCAGTTCTTTTACAAATAGAGACACTTTTTTGTTAATTGAGTTCATAATAGTTTACATCATTGTGAAATTTCATTTGTACATTATTTCTTGTTTGTCACCACGTAAATGCTCCCCTTCACCCCCTGTGCCCACCTCCCATCCCCCTTGTAACCACTGAACTGTTTTCCTTGTCCATGTTTTTGTTTATATTCCTAAAGTGACACATTTTTTGGGGAATTCTGTTGGCAGGCACAGTCAGATGGGGAAATATCCACCTTGTACTTATTTATGAAAACCGTTTAGTGTAAAAGTTGTCAATGACCTAACTTGATGAAGCGTTTTTCTCCTTGAAACTGACCTTTACAATTTGACGACATTGTGTTTTCATATAAATCTTTTTTCTTTTTTCCTTGTAAACCCATCTCGTGTGAGGCCTTGCCTCATGACTCAGTGTCCTCTCTGTTAGTGACTCATGATCATCTGTGGCCTCTGAGCCTTGTCATAGTCAGACTCTACTTCCCTATTGAAACTTCCGTTTCCTGTATTTCATATCCTCGGGCTTGTTCTCTGCTTCTGAGGAATCAGCTAGCTCTTCTAATAAACCAGTTAATACTGATGTGGAAGAGCAAAGAATAGGACATAGACTCTTCTCCCTCCAGCGCCCCGCCCCCGGGCAACTAGGGACACCAGAATGTAACCAGCCTGCTCATTTAACTGTCTAATCCAGAGGAGTGGTTCCATTAGTGGGAGTCAGTTCAGCTGAATCTACAATTTCATGAGGAAAATATTTTCATTCAGATCCTGTCATGTAGTACTCAAAGGTCTGGTGTTGGCTCCTAAAACAAAGAGCTGAGAGAGAACTTAGGGGAACTTACATTTAATGTCTTCATTTAGAAAAAGAAAGAGGGAAACTAGAACTCAGTGAGGTGGAGTGATTTGATATACATCACAAAGTAAATTGGTGACAGAGATGAAAAGAGAATCTTTCTCCTATCTCCTGGTATCCTAAGGACATTTTTCCTTGCCTTTAGCTCCTTCTGAGACTTAATGCCCTTCCCTCTACCTTTGAACCTGGGTAAAATGGACGAGTGGCCTTATAGCTGCTGCCCACTAGGCGACAGTCATGAAGAAGTGTGAACTTGGTGGTTATTTCTCCTGGCCTGTTTGGAAAATGTAGCCTCTCAATATTTCAATCAAGAAACCACTTAAGGAAGAAATTCAAATCCTAGTGGTTGTTTCAAACCCTGCAATTGAGACCTTCTGGTTAAGACAGGGTAGTGCCAGTATCAGTACCTAAACAGTGGGTGCCATGATCTCTGGATAGGATAGTGGCGCTCCCCTTAAAGAAATTGGCATTTCCGATATTCTTGATGGCACAGAGGAAAAATTGTGTAGGGAAAACCAGATATTGGTGACTGAGATGAAAAGTGATTCAGAAGAGTTAGAGCCTGAGAAATGTTAGAAATGTCTTAAATATATTTTTCTCATTGTCTTTTTTATGAATGCACAAGAGGGATACATGATGAAAGTATACTTGTCAGAGAGCGTTTTCAATAAATGTAAGTTTCAAGTGTTAAAATATTAAATCAAGATTTCATTAGCAGCATCTTTTTCTTAATAGTATATAAAAGAATGGAGAGTCTTACTATTGGTGGCATGTTAGAGTGAATAAAATACCACACTACGATGGTGGTGGGGATTATTAGAGGTGCAGGGGAATGCCAGTGGCCATGATGGTGTAGTGGAAAGAATATGAACTTTGGAAGCATTGGCAGCCGTGAGGCCCCTTTCAGATCTCCTACTGCATGGAGCGTAATCGGCCATCGGGCCAGCTGCTATATGATTCTGTCACTCCATTGGTAGGAAGGCCATACTTCCCATGTCTGCCCCCAGCTAGTGACTGAGCACAACAGGGGTGCTAAAGCAGGCTCATTCCTGGGGACCCTGGACCCCTCTGACAGGCAGCCTTGGCCCAAGGAGTCCTTGATGGCCTTACTGAACTTTACCTAGAACTGCATTGCAATCTAACACATAGCCATTCAACCTTCCTTCCCTGTCTCCTTCCCCTGGGGTCAGACCTGCATCGCTGTCTGACAGCTCTTCCAGCCTCCCCAGCTCCTTCCCCATTTTCTCTCATAGATGTTTCTCCTAATAAATTTCGTGTATTTCTAATCCTGTCTTGGTGTCTGCTTCTTAGAGGACCCAGACTAACGTAGACACAGACTGTTTTGAATGAGAGATGATGTATACAGGAGACTAGCATAACTATTCATGGTTACTGTTATCACCATCAGCAGGAAATGTTGCATTTATACAGAAACTCTATTTTTTTTTAAGATTTTATTTTTTTCCTTTTTCTCCCCAAAGCCCCCCAGTACATAGTTGTATATTCTTCGTTGTGGGTCCTTCTAGTTGTGGCATGTGGGATGCTGCCTCAGTGTGGTTTGATGAGCAGTGCCATGTCTGCGCCCAGGATTCGAACCCACTGAAACACTGGGCCACCTGCAGTGGAGTGCGTGAACTTAACCACTCAGCCATGGGGCCAGCCCCCAAAGAAACTCTATTCTTTATGTCTCTAAATTTCTAGGAGAATCTCACTTCATTCACAAAACAAATATTTTGAATGCCTGTTATGAGCTGGACAGTGTTCTAGCACCTGAAGATACACTGAGGCATTAGGCTCTTGTCCAGGATGAGGTGCTCAGCTGCTGGCCATATAGGGGAGAAGGAGTTATCCAGAGCCACTGCCTTATGCCCATCCTTTTCTATCTCTGCTGCTCAGGTAGCCCAGGCCTGGCAGAAGGGCTGGAGATGTAGTCTCTTTCCCATTGGTCAAAGGCTAAGCTGTTCTTTTCTGAACAGTTTCTGTCTCTCTCTTTCTCTCATATTTCCTTGATTCAACAATTAACTACGTAATTATTCATGAGATTCCATTTCTAGCTATGCCATTGAATTATACCGTTCACTTCAGAAATTAAAATTTTCTCTTATTTAAAGCTAAGAAACAAAATTTCAAATTCTCTCACACTACTTTTACAGCTTTCTGTCAGGCTCATCTTTCACTCACTTCTGTGGGGTTTTATTCCTTCTCATAATGTTCTGCCCAAGTATTTATTTTGTTTAAAAAATAGATCCTTATTGTCCTCATGCACAGAGGAAAGGGAGATCAAGTTTAGATCTCTGCATGTCCTTATTAGGTTAGCTTGTTCCTAATTTATCCAATAGCTTTTGCTCGAAGATTCTTAACTTTTCCTAAGCATAATAAAAAATAATCTTTACTGATGGAGTCTATTTGATTTAAATAATCTGAGTAAAGTTTCTACTTCTTTTTTCCTATGAATGTCCTTCAAAATTGATGCCAGCTTCTTTTTTTTCTTCAAAGAAATGCTAAGATATTTTTAGAAGACAGACATTAAGGGAATCTTGAACTTTTTTTTGGATACATTGACCTGTTTTCTTGAGAAGCCAGGTTATGGCCAAATATTCAGGGGATTAAGTCACAGAGCAGAAGTTGACACAACTTCAGCTCACATCCTCTTGTTAGGTTTTAAGCTAACGGAATTTAGGACTGAAAGTTGGGTCTTACTCAGTTCCTCTTGATAGTGAACCCAAATCTGCTGCTCTGCAGCCTCTCCCTTGTCGGACCTGTTTTGTCCTCTTGGACTGTGAATGAAAGCAGAAGTCTGGTAGCTGAACTGATGAATTTGGGATGTATATTTTACGGATTGTAGTTCTTAGGCTATTAAATGAGACCGCTGTGGTCTGAAAGACCAGACATTCAAGGAACCATTTCATGTTAATTGGCTCTCAGTTTTCAGGTGTAAACTCTGTAGAATTTACAGCACCTCTGAACCTTTGTCCCAGTTAGAGCTTGAGTACGGGTTCATTAAGATTCTCACTAGTTCTTAGCTAGTGGGTTTGAGTTATAGTCACTAAGAAATTTACTTTCGTTTTACATTAATTTTTTTCTACCAGGAGGATTAGCTTAGCTTGAGCTGTGCTTAAAAATAAAATATCATATAGGGATTTATTTATTTGGAAGTTAAAATTGCTGCTAGTGTGACATCCCCTCCTTTTTATTCAAATGTGTTAAATAGGTAGGGAGCAAGTATTATTCCTTCTTTACAGTTGACAATATTCAGGTAACAAAAGAGAGGTGTTTTTTCTTATGGTCTAAAGCAGAACTAATTAGAACAGAGCCAAAATGAGAAAATGTTGGTTACCTATTTGTCACTGTGTCAGGGTTCTTTTAGCAAAACCAATTGTGAAGCTTTTTCATTTTTTGTTGACATCACAGTCTTTTGACTCTCTGTTCTTTTATTATTTCAGCTATTAAAAAAAAAAAACGTGGGAGGGCTTTATTATCCATTTTAATTTTCCTATTAAAACTTGAGCCCTGGGCCAGCCTGGTGGCTCAGTGGTTAAGTTCGCATGTTCGGCTTCGGTGGCCTGGGGTTCACTGGTTCGGATCCCGGGTGCGGACGTGGCACTGTTTGGCAGGCCATGCTGTGGCAGGCATCCCATGTATAAAGTTGAGGAAGATGGGCACAGATGTTAGCTCAGGGCCAGTCTTCCTCAGCAAAAAGAAGAGAATTGGCAGCAGTTAGCTCAGGGCTAATCTTCCTCAAAAAAATAAAAAAATAAAGATTTATATTATTTAAAAAAAAAGAAAACAAAAATACCTTGAGCCCTGACTGATGGGGGAAGGCACAGTACAGGGAGAGACTGGCTAGGTGGAGAAAGAGGTAGCAGAGGAGGAGTGTGGATGGAGAGTAATCTAATTAAAAATGGGTTAATCAGGAGAAAATATTGTTTAGGAATATTGAGAAAGATAGTACTGAAATCATTTTGATGGGATTCTTGTAAGGTTCTGAAATATTAAGAAGATTAGTTCTGTATTAGTCTGGATTCTCAGTTTTAAGGTCCAGCTCTTCTGAAAAGAAAGGGAATTTACTGAAGAATATTAGGGAGCTTGCAGTATCTTTGTGAGGTTTTGGGAACCAGGCGTGATGCCTGGCGTCACTTCAAAGAACTGGGCTTGGAGAAGGCCATCACCACTTTGCCAGCGAGTGTAGACAAGACAGTATGCCCCAGCAACTCCACTGCCCTGATGGCTCCTGGTAGAATTGCTGCCTCTAGAAACTGGAGTAGTTGCTACCACCCACAAGAATTTCTGGTCACTGGTTTTTGGAAGCACTGTCTTCCAAATCCAAGTCTAGGCTAGGAGCATCTGATGAGTGGAACTCTGACCAGCTGCCAGTACCTTACTGCAAGATGCCTGGGAAAGCAAGTGTCCGTCATTTTCAGCTTTTGTAGTGGAAGGTGGGTTCTGCCTCATTAGGTAGAATTCCTTAAACATGGGCAGGTGTTTCAAGTGCTGGGTAACCCAAAAGGACAGCTATCCACTACCTATAATGTTTATGCCTGATTATAAGGCACTACCATTTTCCTATGAGAAGATTAAGCAAAAAATCTTTTGGATAGTTTGAATGTACACACCTTTAGGTATGCATATGTATGTCCGCTAGAGAATCCTGTCTACTTTCATTATTTAGTTGATTAAATATGTGTCTGTATTTTAAGATGAAGTTATCAGTGTATACTTTAGGAATATTTCCCCCATTTATTTAATAGTTATTCCAACATTTGACACCTTTGACATTAGTATATTTATCAGAGACACCTTCTGAATTTTTCAGCACAGCTTTCTAGAGACCTCATGGCCACATCTGAGTTCTTCGAGATACAACACCCTTTAAAATCTGTTTCTGATGCTTTCCTTGGAAATTTTATCCCAAGCCACAGGCATCCATTTGCAGCACATTTGGGCAGTCTCTTTAAAAAATTTGTCCCGGAGATGTATTTTCATATTGTAATCACATACCTTGTTTCTTTTAAAGTGATCTTTATGAAAACACTGAATGCTAATAATTTTGAAATCATCTCCAGAATGACAACTGAATTTCTTATATTTCTTAAATCCGCTACCCCCCCCCCCCCCGTTTTTTTTTTAACCCAGACCTGTTAGTAATCTATAAGCATCTGAAAATACATGTGATTGGGGCCATTTCTGGCTAAGATTCCTCCTGCAGTTGTTTGTTGAGAAAAATAATGGAAGGTGCACTCCTTAAGGAAACTAAGAATTCTTCTATAGGGCAAGCCTCTTTTTTTCTGAGGGACAATTTTGGGGAAAAGATTCCTTATGTTTGGAGATGTATTGTGATGATAGTTCCTTGGCACCCTTTCTCGAGGTTCTGTTTCAAGGAAAATAAGCAATACATCTTTGCTGAATGATTTCTTTGCTTTTATTCTTGACATTGGAATTGGAAAGTATAGTTTCCCCTTTAGTCTCGTGAAATGGGAAGTATCTGGAAGGTCATGGGAGAAAATAGTGGAAATTTTCCTTTGCTCTCAGATTATGCATTCCTCTGGGGTCAAGAACATTTGGAATCCAGGCTTAAAATAACGAGGGCCGTGGGGAATGGACATAATTCCTTCTGTTTCATTAGACTCAGTCTGTCCTTGTTAGTACTGAGTGATTAGAAAGGCATGATTTAGTTCTTATAGTGATTTATTCATTGTTTTACCTGGACTGTTACTTTAGGAATCTATTATTAAAGATATGGGATGTAGTTACCTTTTTACTGAATATGGGTTTCTAGCCCTAATCCCTGCTCTCTTTAGAATTTACAAAATGAGAACTTAGCCTTTGATCTCAAATGTGGAAATTTAAGGTAGCGACAGTGGTTCCTCCCCCAAATGGAGTCTGATTCCCTGCTGGTCAGCCGTTATTGTCAGCAGATTTCTCTGTTCTAGGTTGAACCTAGAGAGGTAGAGGTTGGTAAAGATACCACCCTACCTTTCCTTTTCTTTTTAGACATTTAAGTTCTTGTATCCAAATGTCTAATGAAGAGAGATTTCAGATTTGACTAGTTGTAGGAAAATTTTAATCCCCCAGACTATTGTGTAACAATCTTGTCCTTTGAATTGTGAAGTTGTAATGGGTTCTGTGGTTTGCCTTCATAGCATTATAAGGCAACATTGAAGCGTCGTTTGGCCCTTTGCCTCTCCTAACTCATGCAGAATCCCGGATCATAGGATGGATAGGCCCTCAGAGGTCTCCTAGGCCAACTTTCTCTCAGTGAGGAATCTGTGATGCTATGTCCCTGGACAGTGGTCTTCTAGCTTCTGCTTGTTTATGTGGAAGGAGATAGAGGTCACTGCTTTGCTTGATGCATTGTAGGTCTTATTGAGTTCCTCTTGATAGTGAACCCAAATCTGCTGCACTGCAGCCTCTCCCTTGTCAGACCTGTTTTGTCCTCTTTAAGCAGATAAAATGATTTTTGCTTCTCTCATACAGTACCCATTTAAATATTTAAAGACAGCTTTCGTGTTCCCTCTAAATGTTTTCTTCTTCCTCAATCCCATTAAACGCCTCTGGTTTTCTTACCTATTCCTCCTAAACCTTTTTAACGTTTTGGTAACATTCTTGCTTTGCCCCACTTACAAAATGTGTTAATTGTCTCTCTTAAAATGTGTTAACTGTACTATTGAGAGAGGTTCTGGTCTTGTGGGACACAGTTGAATGATTACCTTGTTTGGATTTGAATAATATATGTAACCTATGTATGTGTTCATTATCGTCTAAGGCAATTTATGACAGCTTTGGCTCATGCTGAACTTTCAGTTAACTCAACTTTTTAGGAACCAAAGCCCCTATTAAATTCACAGAAACTGTTGTTAAGATACCTTTTACACTTGAGCGGTTGCCTTTCAGCGTTGAAACCCTGTGGATTGCTTATCCCAGGTGAATTCCATGGCACCGCTTTTGAATCCCTCTTTCATGTGAGAACTACTTGAACTGTGATTCTCTCTTCCAGCAGTCAGCTTTCCCTCCCGACTTTTGGTCCCCTGCAAGTATGATAAATGTATATTTTAAAAAAATACAATCAGATAAGAATAAGTAGATCATCTTATGCCATGATACTCAAGATGATTCTCTCAGTCAGGAGTCAGCCAACTATGGCCCATGGGCCAAATCCACTTTGCCTTCTGTTTTTGTGAAGAAAATTTTTTGGAACACAGCCATGCTCATTTATTTATATACTGCTTATGACTGTGTTTGTGCTACAATGGCAAGTTGAGTAGTTGCAACTGAGGCCGTAGGTCTGCAGAGCCTAAATTATTTACTATTTATTATTTATTTACTATTATTTATTGGCATTTTATAGAAGAAGTTGGCTAACCCCTGCTCTAAGGTGAGAGCAGCTGATTAATTTTCATACTTTATGTTCACGTAAATGCATTCTGTTTCTAAGCAAGACTATCCAAAACCCTTTCCCAGGCTCCTTAGTCAAGGCTGTTTATGACTTCTTTTGTGGCTGATTCGAGTATTTTATGGGGAAAAATATGGTTATATAACCTTATATGTGGGTTATAAAATACATTCTGTATTTGCTTTCTCTCTCTCTTTAAATTATCTGATTGATTTCTAGCGTGTTAGTATTTGAAAGCTTTTCTCCATATTATTACTTCACCTGTCTCTTTCAAATTGGGAAATTGCCTTTAGAGTTCTGGGGCAGTCCTAGATTTGTCTCTGGGAAAGCTGGATCGTGTTTTGGCATTAGAAAGCTTTAGTAGCACTTATTACTCACAAATACTCTATAATACTTCTGTGAAATTGTAGAAGGAACTGAGAGATTCCATGGAGTCTTCACTCTATTTTGAGAAAAAGAAGCAAACAATCCTTGTTGCTCAACCAACATTGCCTCACTGAAGCATTTAGTAGCTACTTCATTATTTTGTTCTTGAGCAGAATGCTTAAGATTCAGTTCAGAAGTTACATAATTAGACTTTCTTAAGAAAAATAATGGATTTTAAGTTTTAAAATTTTTAATCAAATTTTTTTTTTATTAGAGTCCGTTATAGTGGTATCTGTCACACCTACTTCTTTCCTTGTTTTGCAAGTTGCTTATTGACCTGCTAACAGTGGGGCAGAAACCCCTTATATTCTTTTCCTACACTAGTGTTAGTCCTTGGAAGTCAGGCACATATTGCATCAAATTAATCCTCCAAGTGAAGGACAAATATGATGACCCAAAAATTGCTCTTGTGGAATCTTTGTGGCCTGGTCCTTTTGTGAAGGATGGTGTTTACTCCAGAGCGTGGAGTTTTAGGGTTCTCATTTTAAAAGGCCTTCATACATCTAGCGTTTACTGGGTATTTCCTAGGTCCCATGCTGATGGCTAATGACACCCATCTGATCTCTTTAGCCTCTTGTCCTGATTCCTGACTTCTTCAGCTGTTTTAGTGACACTGAATTGCTTATTGTTCTATGCTCTGAAATTGCTGCTTTCCCCTGTCCTCATAGAGGGCCTTTCTCTTACTCTTATCCTTCACCTGGAGAACTCCTGTGCCCTGTTTCAAGTTCAGCTCTGCATTATCCCCTTTAGGAAGTCTTCTCTTACCCAGGTGGTTTCCTCCTCTGTGCAGCTTGCCCGCACTGCGCATACTACATAGCATTAGCCCGCTGTGTTTACATCTCTTGGAAATTCTCTTACCCAGAATGAACCTAACCACCTACCGCCTGCCTGAGTTGTTAGATAAAATCTCACATGAGGCAGATGGATGCCTCCATAAACTCCTGCTCACCTTCCTGCCCAGGAATGTTTGTGTTTCTCTAGGAAGTGCCCTACCCGCTGTTTGTTATGGTTCTTTCATTCATTCTCCTCTCTGTTCAAATGTTTTCCGATGCTCAAACTCTGTAATGACCTTGCCTTGTACTTCATGGAAAAAAATACCCATCTGGTAGCAACTCCCTCAGCGTCTCTTCATGAAATCTGTAAACCTGTTTGTATTGGCACTTGTTTTCTCCTTTCTATCACAAAGGAGGGAAGGGTTTCTACTGCTGTGACAGGTCAGTACCTATACATGGTCAGCATCCCATCTCTTCCCACGTTAGAGACTTTGAACCATCTTTTCTGGATTCTTCATGTGGCCATTTAGATGTGCTCTCATCTCTTAAGTACAGATATTCCATCTTAAAAGAGAAACACGCCTTCACTTGACCTCAGGTTCCCTTTGAGTAGTCACCTTCTCTCTGTTCTGTCCTTCATGGCCATCCTTCCTGCAAATGTCCTCACTTTTCAGTCATTAAGCTACTCCGGCCCTTTCTTCCTCTTTTCCA